>NW_004444014.1:1118246-1181408 GCF_000243295.1 Trichechus manatus latirostris
AAAAAAAAAAAAAAAAAGTTGAGAATTTAGAGGGTTAAAATGTTGTGGGGTTGTTAACCAATATCATAAAACAGCACGTGTGTTACTGTTACATGAGAAACTATCTGTTCTGTAAGCCTTCACCTGAAGTACAATAAAACATTAAAAAAAAAAAAAAAGTTCCACATGAGAAAACAGAAAACAAAAAAAAAGTTTAAGATGGCTTCTATACACAATTGGTAGTTGAGATTATACTACAGTCTGCACTGGCTTGTTAACCTTCTGTATTAAAGAATTCCTTAAATAGGATTATATGGGATGTTGAGGGCGGGCACAGAGCTTTGAACCCTACAAGCACCCAAAAGGTGGCATTCATCAGAAAAAAACACATTTTGTTAACTCTAGGGTGGTTGCTTACACAGAGTTTAGTTAAATCTAGATTTGATAAATCTAGATTCTTACTCTGACCCTACCAACGCCTTAGCTGTGACCAAGACTTTTTATTCAAGTTCTACTTCAATGTGCTAGTTGTATCTATCATCACACACACTGTTCCTATTACACAGCTAGGAAGGAATGCAAACTGAGTCTCTCTTTTTTCAAACTATGTCCCTTCAACTCATCTGTATTCACTACTTCAAGCAGTCTTCCTTTCTGTGGCTGTAATAGTTTTACTTCATTCATTTGCTCATATAATAAATACTTGTTTGTGACATGCCATGGACTGTGCTAGGTGCTAAGAATGCCACGGGGAACAAGGCAGACACAGTCTCTGCCCTCCATGTGCTTACAATGCAGTCAGCATGCTAAAAAGCAGTCAGGTGCACTGGCTTGAAAACTGCTCTGATAGAGTAAAAGAATAATGAGTGTCCTAGAAGCACACAGAAAAGGCACATTCCCCAGACTTGGGGGTGATCAGGGAAGCCAGGCTCTCTGGGAAGAGTAGGCACAGGTGAGAAGAAGTAGCATAAGGAACATTTTCTAGCCTTTTATGGTACAAAAGATCAGTGAGGTTTAGGGGAATGGTAGTAAAAACAGTGATGAGAAGCAAGGCTGGCAAAGGTAGCAGAGATCAGATTATAGTAAGGAGTGTGGACTTGACCCTGAAAAGTAGGAAGCCACTGATGGATTTAAGCAGAGGAGTGATGTGATCTGGTTTTGCATTTTAGAAAATTTCCTTTTAGAGAGTAGAAATGGAACTGGATAGGGACTATACTATGACTGTTGCAGTTTCCTGGGTGAGAAATGACCGTGGCTGAGCTAGAAAAGGGACAAAATAGGGAATACTCTGTGTGTGTGTGTATGAGTGTGTGTGAACGGAGGTTAGTAATGTTGGGAATCAGACAAACAAAAGAACACAAGTAGCAAAAAAAATGATGCCTAGATTTCTGATTTAGGCAAGTGAATGAGTTCCAGTGCCACTTGGTGTGCTAATGAACAAAACAGAAGGAACAGGCTAAGGGGTGGGTGCTTAGGATATGATAACAATGTGCCTTTGAGATGTTCACAGGCAGTTAGACGTACTGTTCTAAAGGTCAGAACAGACAGAGGTCTAGAGTAGAAATACAGATCTGCTAAGTTCCCAGCAGTAGGTGGGACGGTAAAGGTAGTCCAGAGGAGTGAAGGGGGCCTAGAACAGAACCCTGATGAACACCAGTAATTAAGGGACAGGCAGAGGAAGAGAAGCCCACAAAGAAAAATGATATTGGCTAGAAAGAAAGAAAACCCGAAGATGTGATGCCACAGACGTCACAGGAAGGGCATTTTGAGCAAGAAGTGCTTCATAATGCCCAGAGAAGAGGTTATATAAGAAGGGGGACTAAGAAGGGCCTATGAAATCAGTGATAAGATAAGCATAGACGACCTCAGCAAGGGGAGCCTCAAAGGAGTGACAGGGCTAAAACCAATGTAGCAAGCTGAAGAACAGCGGAAGGTACAGTTAAGAGTAGACAAATTTCAAGAAGTTTGGTTATGTAGGAAAGGAGATAAAATGGTACTGAGAGAAGATGGGTTTAAGGGAAGGGGATATATATATATGTATGTATAGCTTTTAAAGAGGGGATGGATATGGCCATATTTAAACACTGAGGGTAGAAAAAATGGCAGAGAACAGCCGTAGGTTTGATGGCAGAGAGCTGAGGTAATCTTGATCTGCGACAAATACGGCAAGGTCATCTGCAGAGCACAGGTGTAGGAAGGGTAGCAGGGTTGGGATTTAGAAAAGTAAAGTAGCCACTGTGAAGAAGAGTGCTGCCTAAGGAAATGGAGGAACCACTGGGTAGCACTGAGAGCCAGGATGAGGTTGCAGATTACAAAATGAACATGATCCTTAACTCTGCAACTACGTGATTTTCTCCAGCTATGCTTAGCAGTTGGATACAGGCTCAAAGGATACATTCAGGGGTCAGACTGCCAGGTGGGTACAACAGAAGCCCAAGTATATAAGGGAGATGAGGATGTTGCCAAGGAAGAGTTGGGCCTATATGCTAGCTAGGGAAGCTAGAAGGAGACTGACAAAGGACTGGGTGATAGGTCTTAATGAGGCAGAAGAATAGGCATAGTGGAAGTAACGGATTGAGAGTATAGAGAAGCCCCCAATGGAAAGGTAGAAAGCATTAGGAGAAGTAGGGGGAAAACCAATGGTGTTAAAAGAATTATAAGAAGAGAGAGCCTAAACAAGACATCTGGACCGTCCAAAACTATAAAAGTCACAGAAATGTAAGTAAGATGAGAAATAAGACATTGTACTTCCACCCTCTTGACCACCTACAAAATACAAGCCTTTGGAATCATCCATTTTCTCCAGTTTTATGCCCCACACTGTTATCTCCTTTGCTCCAGCCTCCCACTACTCACCGTCCTACAACTTCTCCACTGCGTTCTGGAAGGCCAGTTCCAGGGTACCACACGCTGAACTTTCATTCTCCTCGTGGAAACCAGACTCTCCTGAAGATGCTGCCTCCTCGGAAGCACTCTGAGGAGGAAGATGCTCCTATACACCAATTTTGGGATCAGAATCACCTACAAACTACTGTCCTCTGTTCTCATGGACCACCAACAGCAGCCTGTATCTTCCAAGACATAACCTTTTCACCATCATGTACTGACTCCAGGACATTTTCACTCATTTGTGAAACATTACTTGCACCTTGTTCTTAGTCTCTCGCTCCACTTCAAGTCCTGCTATCATGAACACTCAGTATCTATGGGTACAACCACCTCAAAATGCTCTGTACCTACCTGTTCAGAAACAAGGAGCTGAGCTCCAAGAGGCACTTAGAGCCACTTGTGGTAGACTCACAGAAAAGGGGCTCAGCCTGTTATGGGCCTAAAAATAAATTAACTGAATTAAATCAGATTAAAAAGGCAGACTGCAGGAGTCATTGTTGCTGTAACCAAACTCTACCTCCTTGATGACCTGATGTTTTTAGTGATTAAGGAAACACAATGAAAAGACGACGGAATTCGTTAATTCTTAGTATCTCTGGGTCCCCTTTTATCACCATAGTACTAATATACAATTCCAACTTGGTAAGAAAGTTTTATAAAATGTCTCAGTCATTAATATTTTTGAATAACCAGTCTTTAATGATTAGGCTTCCCATTCTAACCTTACCACCTACTACAGCCTTTATTTCAGATCTGAGTCTAGAAATACCTTCATCACTCCACCCGCTTTTTTTTTTTTTAAAGAGGAAAGAAATGAGTAGTTACCATACAACTTTTGCTCATAACCTTATAATGTTTTAAGAAAAATAAGGTACCCATCACCAATATTTCAGATTCTTACAAACTCACTGATCCATTATAAATCCATAAACCAAACATTTAGATACTGCTTTCACAATATTAGATCAATCCAAACTATTGGGACACTGTAATTTTGGCCATGAAAATTGCAAGCCAACCCTGATAACATTCAGTACTGTTCCAGAACCTGTATGATGCTCTAAAATTAATCACTTCAAATCAAGATCTTCTCTGGTAGCCAATATCTTTATTCCTTAAGTAAAAAATCAGTACCTGAGCATGGTTTCATGGGACATCCCAGTTAATCGGCCTAATAATGTGTTTAGTGCTTCTGTTCTATCTCCTAGTTGCTTGCGTAGTACCTGGGGTCTTAAAAACTTGCAAGCAGCCATCTAAGGCACAACAATTGGTCTCTATTTGCCTGGAGCAACAGAGGAAGGGGAGTCAGGAATATGAAGAGGATATGAAATGTGTCGCTAACCGCCTCCATGAACAACTGCCTTCTTTGCCATGAGACCAGAAGAACTGGATAGTGTCCAGCTACCATTACTGAACATTTTGATCAACGATTCTATAGCAGAATCCTGATCAAAAGGGGGAAAATTTTAAAATTCTCATAGACTCCTGACTTTCTGGAGCAGTGGTGGCTAGATAAACCCCTGAAACTATTGCCGACATAATCTTTAAAACTTAAACCAAAAATATCCCCTGAAGTCTTCCTAAAACCAAACCAACAGTTTAGCTTAACTAGTAAAAAATGTCTGCCTTGAGCATTATGCTCTTTTAAGATCTATCTATATGGGATCAAACTGACAACAGCAACTCAAAAGATCAGATAGGAACCTTAGGGGGCAGTGGGTTTATGTTAGCGGGGGAGAGTGGTTGCTCAAATTGAAGAATGTAATCAATGTCACTGAATTGTACATGTAGAAACTGCTGAATTGGTTATGTTTTGCTGTGTATATCCTCAACAACAAAATAAATTTAAAAATTTTAAAAATCAGTACCCAACAGAATAAGATAAATGAGCTAGTGCTGGGGGTACTAAATACAATTTCCTGGTGATTGTTAACAACTCCTGGACTAATGGTTAAGAGTTTTGCCACATTTCCTGTCAGACCCATTAGATAAGATTTGCAACAAAGATATCAAGTCAGCTGGAACCCACATCATAGCTGCGGGATGCTATGCTCTACAAGAGAACACCAAAGGCATTCTCAAACAGCTGAGAATGCATCCTCTCTATCTCAGGGCCAGGATAATTAGTCCTTTTCCCTCAGTGTAACCCTCTTGAGCATGCCACACATTCCTCTGGGTGCTCCTGAGCAAAGCCTGACATTCTGTGGCCTTTGGGCCATTCTCCACTCCCCACCATGACTTTCACAGGAATTCAATGGTAAAGCAGTGTCTAAGGTGTATATGCAAGTGTGTCAAAGATGCTAAGAGCGTCTCTCAAAAACTGCCAGTGGTAGTAGTCTTTTCTGGTTCTGAGACAAGAGTAAGCCCTGAAGAGAAAATGTAAATACCACCAATACTATATATTAAACTGAAAGTAAAACAGACTATTTATACTTCGCTATTGTAGCAGCTAGCTGTCTCTGTGTAGATCTTTGCCTGCGTGGCTCTTTAGAAACATAACTTCTTTCACTCTATGAGAAAATTCTCAATTTTTGTCCTCCCACTAGAGACTTTTTCAACACATAAATAAGTCTTATCCAGCTACCATGTTAGGGTAAAACAATCAAGCATAGAAAAAGTGGTAACTAAGTTATCACAGCAAACATCTTCTTTCCTTTGAAAGAAATAATCTAGCTACCTTTGAATTACAAAATTCACTGGATAAGAACTAGTTCTGTGCCTATTTGCAGCAAAGGAAAGGAAATTATTACATACTAGAGGACACATGCATGCTAGGTATGAAAAAAGATTGACATATGCCTTAAGTCATTACTCACTGAGTTTAAAAACAAGGTACCTAGTTACTTGGTGTTTAGCTCTTTCAACAAGAATGTTACAAACAACTTTAAAAGGTAGAGGAAGTAGAATCTAAAACCAATTACAGTCCACGTGAAGCAAGTAAACAAGAGGAACTTGATCAAACTTTACCTCCTACAAAAGACGGATACATTGACTTTAAAATGTTAATATTGGAAACACGGCCATTCATCTCTGATTATTAAAAAACCCCTATACTAACAACAGAAAACACAAGATTTGTTTCTCTGCACTATTACACTGAGACCTGTGAGAGCTGGAACTCAATGGGACTGTCTTGTTTTTCCAGGTCTCACAAATTTTCTGCCTTCGACAGGGTGCAGTCTTACCACTTTTCTATTGCTCTTTTTGGTGGAAAATACTTGAATTTTCCTTTCTGACAAGTTTCCACCTTACACAGGTTCTAGCTTTGCAGGTTTTACTGTACTAGGCTTGCATTATAGACAAATCAAGATTACTTTCCCTATTTTAAGGATGGGAAAAACGCTTATAACCTATCTTCTTGACAGGAAGGCTGATGGAAAAAAATGAGATCATGTTTAGAATTTATAATTTCCCAGAAAAAGAAAGCTCTTAATAAATTCCATTTATCACAGCTATAAGCCCACCATACCAAGAATACTTCAGAGTTCTGTTTCTCTTGGTCCCATATACATTTATACTTACAGTAAGCTATTAATAGCAGTTTTAAGAAAATTATGCCATTCTCAGATACAGGCAGTCCCCAGATTATGAAATGTCTGACTTACATATAACCTGTAGTTATGAACCAACCTCTGTAAGGCCAATCAGGAAAAAATTTACTTGGTGTTCAGGCCCCCAGGTTCCCTACTAGCCAGGGTGCTTCTTCCGTGTGTGTAGGTGCCACAGTGGGTCTTTGGGCGGCTACTAGTGGCAGGCAGGCCCCTGTGACATGGCATGCTCAACTGCGGCTGCAGCAGCAAGCGGAGAGCCCACATGCAACCGCTCGGAACTCAGAAAGGGCCAGCCCTACCGTCCTTATGCCCCAGCCCCACTGCTCCGCTCCACATGGCGGGCCTGCAGGTGGTGGCGCCAGCCGGGACGTGGGTGCTATGCTCTACATGTTCTCCGAGTACAACCAGTCAGCGTGCTGCGCTGGACACATGGCCGGGCCTCCACAGCGCCCCACTGCCCAGCTCCCCCCGACCCCATCACTCTGGGCCCTCCGTGCTGTGAAGCCCGGGACCATCACAGCACCTCTCTAGGGTTCTGTTTCCCCTACCTTACACATGTGGGATTTCACTACTGCCGTGGTTCTTGGCCTTTTGGTGGCTGGAATGGGGGCGGGGTGCGGGGAACAGTCTCAGATTCCTGACCTCTGTACGTCCATATGGTTTCTGGTGGTCTGTGGAGAATTTCGAACTTGGGTTTCCCTAAGCATCCTCTTCCCAACCCTTGGGCCCTTGGCTTGCTCTTAGGATATCCTGATGACACTTTCTCCTTTGCACCCTGAGGCAGGGGCCTCATAGATGGTATGTCTGGTGAGGAGGTAACAGGAGAATGATCAGTCTGGCCTTAGCACAATCCTATCCACGCCCCCAACCCTCCCTGCCTCTGCTGAGGAGGGTTCAAAACCCAGCAGAAATGCACCTGGTGGAACAACGTAGATTTTTTAGTTCCGAGTCTACAATAAAGTATCTAATTGGTCTCAACGATTTTACAGAACAGAATCTTCTGAGTATTTTGGGTAACATTTGCCTTGTAGGTATCTCTTCAGCTATGGAGAAGGTACATACAATGATTTGTAATAACAAACAAGTTAGCGACCATCAAAACATTATTGTTATTATTACTGGATTATTACGTTAAAGATGTTCTAGTGTATCTGGAATGTTTCTTTTATGTTTTTTATGCATAGAAAGGTACACAATACACTAAGACAAACATTTGCCTGACATCAGATACGAACCGGACCTAACTGTTCCAACTTATGTACAAATTCGACTTAAATAAAGACTTAGGAACAGAACTTGTTCGCAGTCCAGGGACTGCATGTATACTAGTACATTGTTTTGTAAAAAAGTCTAAGAGTTACCTGGGGATGGTTATTAAAAACAAATTCTCCGACCTCAATTCAGATTTACTTACAGAATCTTCAGGGAGAGACCTAGGAGTCTGAATTTTTATAAGCCCCCAAGTGATTTCTATGCTCAAACTTTAGGAAATACTATAGCAAGAACAGTTCATTCCAGGGCAGGGCAAACCAAAACCAAACCCATTGCCAGCGTGTCGATTCCAACTCAGAGCAACCCCACAGGACAGAGTAGAACTGCTCCACAGTGATTCTAAGACGGTAATCTTTAAGGAAACAGACTACCATACCTTCCTCCCGCAGACTGGCTGGTGCATTCAAACCACGAACCTTTCTGTTAGCAGTTGAGTGTTTTACGAATTGTGTCACCAAAACAGGGCAGTAAACTGGAAATCCACTGATTTGGTTCATTAATCACTTCCTTCCTCAGTCAACTTCAGTATAATAATATTAACATAATGCTGGTTAGCATTCCTGAGTGCCTACTGTGTGCTATGTCCTGTACTAAGCACATTATTAATGGTTACAATAACCTTTTGAGATGGATACTAGTTTTATCCCAGTTTTGTAGATGAGGGAAAACTGAGGCTTGACTTAATTTACCTGAGGTCAAACCATTTGTAAATAGCTGCTGGTTCAAAATCAAGCTCTTAAAGCCCAGGCTTTCAGTAGCAAGCTGCCACCCACTAGCTATTCAACTCTAGCATTAAGTGAGAAAAAGAAAGCACTAGGCAAGAGCTGAAAAGAAAAGTTTAGGTCTTTTGTTGACCAGTGGCTTTCCTGATTTCAAATTAGTTTTTTAATCTGCTTGTGATTCAATTACTTTGCCTTGGTTAAAACTAAATAGTAAAACTACTTTGGATACCAGAACATAATTCCAATGCTTGAAAAAAGCAGCAAGGTACTTTATCGCTAGCGACTTTTTACATCATCCTAAATGGAGTGAGGCTGTGGATTTGGTCTGACATGCTTTCCTGATTAAACTGAATCTCTGAATAGTCTGGTCAGTGGTTAGTTTTTTGTGCTGTTAGGTGGGGAAGAACGAGAATCCAGAAAAACCATTAGAACATTTATCTTACACTTGAACTACAAGAATGACAATCCAACTGATACTAATAGTCTAAGTCTCAAAACAATAAACTGGCAATCTAGCATTAATTTTATTCACGTTTTGTTGTGACACTACGTGTATACTCAGATTCACATGATGGGTTTCCACTGGGACAATTACATCAAGACTAGAGCATATTAATAAGTTGTACTTTTTATTCATGTATCTGCATCTTCAGATTTAAGGGGAAAAATGAACTTTGAGTGGGAAAAAATGGCTTTTGAATGAGCCAATAAATGGCTTCATAAAAAATGTCACGGGGATTTTTTGAACTGTGATGATGACCATGTCCTTATGGTATACAAAAACCTACACATAATTTATGACCTAGTACACACATATGCACTCTCTATTATACCCTAGAGAAATTATTATACACATACCAAGAGATACATACAAGAAACATTAATGCAGTATCATTTGCAATAGCACCTGAAACATTCAACAAAGGTATAACATTACCCACTGCCATCGAGTCAATTCTGACTCATAGCAACCTTACAGGATAGAGTAGAACTGTCCAAGGAGCAGCTAGTGGATTTAAACTGTCAACCTTCTGGTTAGCAACCAAGCTCTTAACCACTGTGCCACCAGGGCTCCAACACAGGTATAAAAAGGTTACTTTTGATATATTCATACAATGGAATACTAAATAGCAGTGAAAATGAGTGAAACTAGAACCATCCACCAATAAGAACAAAGCTCACAAAATGTTGAACTAAAAAACCAAGTTGGAAATGATTACCTTCAATGTGATAATGATTAGGTTTAAAACATGCTGTTTACAGATACATAATACATATAGATATAAAGAAATACACAGGAATATCAAACATCAAATACTAAATTCAGTACAGTTTTAAAGGGGGGAGGGGAAAAACAAGGTGAAGAGTTGAAATCATGGGTATTTCCTGCCTCATATTTTTACCATGTTTTCTTAAGAATGGTGGTAGGTACATGAGTCTTATATTCTTTATATTTCTGTGTGTGACTGAAATCTAAAAAGACAATAAAAAATAGAATTAAGCACACAGATGTTAGTGTTGTTTTAAATAATCAAGCTAATCACTTGAATCTGAAAGTGTGAACACTATTTTCAATGCTGGTGACTTTAATGATACTTCAAGACCCCAAATCTTGTACTCTTAGGTTAAGTATTAAGAAATTGCTAAGGGGGTTTATAGGTTAAAAACAAAACAAACAAAAAAACAGTTAAACAGACTTTTGGTTTCAAGTCCAACATGTCTAATGAGCTTGGAATAAAGCTGAACAAAACTGAAAATAAATACTCTTCGTAGCTCCATCAGAGAATTGAGGTCACAGGGCAAACCGCTGACCCCCAAATTAGAGAGACAGGTAAATGCAGAGAATCACAAATTACCAGGAGCAGAAGCCTACTGCTGGACTGACAAATTGCTGCTGGAGGCTCAGTGTGGACCAGCTTGAGAGTAAAAAACTCAGGGGGACCTCAGTCTTAGAGGAGTCCCCACACTTTTTGAGTTTTACCTCCAGAAGCAATACCAGGATCTCAAGGTGAAGACTGGAGAAAATTTCCCCTTGCTCCTGCAATGGAGAGTGGAGGTGGGAAGTAACCCTTCTGAAATATACCCAGAGCATTCTGTTCCCCTTAACAAAAGCAAGGGCTCAAGGAAACTATTTTACCAGAGCCTAACTGACTTAAGTTTTTCCAGACCCCATCAGACCTGGAAGAAGGGAGCTATCTAACCCCACCGAACCAAAACCAAACCCATTGCCCTCAAGTCGATTCTGACTCATAGTGATCCTACAAGACAGAGTAGAACTGCCATAGGGTTTCTAAGGCTGTAATCTTTCAGGAGCAGATTGCCACATCTTTTTGAGCAGCTGGTGAGTCTGAACCACCGACCTTTTGGTTAGCGGCTAAGCACCACCAGAGCTCCTTTATCCAACCCTAGCCCTCTAACCTTCCTGTCTCACTTCAGGGAAGTGGGAGGAGACCTGAAACAGCACTTGTGCAGGTCACACCCAGTGTTACAGGCTCACTAAAAAAGACCTATTCATAGTAATATGTAATGCTTCCCCTCTCCACACACTTGACCACATCAATTGGTCTCCTGTGTAATAACACGCTAATAGAGTTGAAAGAACTACAAGACTCAAACCTTATTTAAAAAGGAGTCTCTAGTATTAAATATTAATTAAAAATTAATGGCCATATGTGCCAGGTGCAAAAACCTTTTCAAGAACGAATAAATAAAAATGGCCAATTGTGCCAGGTAAAACCTTGAAAGAACAACAGACTCTCTAAAAGGCACAACAACAACAACACCAAAAACCCACAGTCTGAACAACAGAGTATCAAAATACTTAAGAAAAAAACTGACAGAACTGCCAAGGAAAAATAGACCAAACCACTATCAACATCCCTCTATCAGTAACCGACAGATCCAGCAGGCAGAAAATCAGTAAGGATATAGAAAAACTGAACAGCGCCATCAATCACCTGGACCTAATTGATATTTACATACTGTTGTTGTTAGGTGCCCTTGAGTCAGTTCTGACTCATAGCGACCCTAAGTACAACAGAATGAAACACTGCCTGGTCCATTTACATACCACTGCATCTAAAAACTGAACAAGACACATTCTTCTGAAGATCACATAGAACATTCACCAAGACAGACCACATCCTGGTTCATAAAACACACCTTAACAAAAGTAAAAGAATGGAAATCATACAAAATATGCTCTCAGACCACAATGAAATTAAACTAAAAATTAATAACAGAAAGATAGCTAGAAAATTCCAAAATATTTGAAGATTAAACCACACAATTCTAAATAAGGAGTCAAAGAAGACATGTCAAAAGAAATTTTTTAAAATTTTGAAGTTAAGGAAAATGAAAATACAACTCATCAAAATGTGTGGGATGCAGCCAAGGACTGCTTAGAGGGGAATTCTATATATGCACTGAATGCAAAAGGACACCAGAGGATTGAATGTGTATATTAGAAAAGAAGCTCTAAAATCAATAACCTAAGCTTCCACCTTAGTAAACTCAAAAGGAAGAGCAAACTAAATCTAAAGCAAGTAGAAAAAAAGAAATAATAAAAATTAGAACAGAAATCAATAAAATTGAAAATAGGAAATTAACATTGAAAAATCAACAAAACCAGAAGTTGTTTCTTTGAAAAGATCAATAAAACTGATTAATCACTAACCAACCTACCACGAAAAAAGGAGAAAAGACACAAATTTCTAATATAAGAAAATGAAAGAGGGGTCATCACAACTGATTCAACAGACATTCAAAAGACAATAACGGACTATTATGAACAACTAACTCTATGTTCACAAATTAGATAACTCAGATGAAATGAACCAATTCCTACCAAAACTCACATAGGAGAAATAAGATAATATGAATAGCCTATATCTATTAAAGAAAATGAATCAACAATTATCAACCTTCCAAAACAGCACCAGGCCTACATGGTTTCACTGTTGAATTCTACCAACCATTTAAAGAAAAAAACATCAATTCTCTACAACCTCTTACAGAAAACCCATCCAAACTCATTCTCTAACGTCAGCATTATGCTAACACCAAAACCAGACAAAGATACTACCTGGAAAGAAAATTCCAGACCAATATCTCTCATAAACACAGATGCAAAAATCCTCAACAAAATATTAGCAAACTGAATCCAACAATGTATAAAAATAATTATACACTACAACCAAGTGGGATTTATTCCAGGTATGCAAGGGTGGTTTAACATTCATAAATCAATTAATTAATGTAATCCATTACATCACAGGCTAGCAAATAAAAATCATATGATCATATCAATAGATACAAAAAAATGGACAAAATGCTAACATCCACTCATTATAAAAACTCTAGGAACAGAGGAGAAACTCTTCAACTTGAACATCTATGAGAAACCTACAACTAACATCATACTTAACAGTGAGAAACTGGGTGTTTTCTCCCTGAGATTAAAAATAAGGCAAGGATGTCCTCTCTCACCACTTCTATTCAACATCACACTGAAGTCCTAGCTAGTGCAATAAAACAAGAAAAGGAGATAAAAGATACACTGATTAGGAAGGAAGAAATAATAAAATGTCTTTGTTCGCAGATGGCATGACTGTCTATGGAAAAAATCCCCCAAAAATCAACAAAAAAAATCCTGGAACTACAAGTGATTACAGTAAGGCTGCAGGATACCAGGTTAATATACAAAAGTCAATTGCTTTCCCATATGCCAACAATGAATAGTTGGAATCTGAAATTAAAAAAACATAATACCACTTACATTAGCACCAAAAATATGAAATACTATGTAAGGAAAACTATAAAACTCTATGGAAGAAATCAAAGATCTAAATAAATGGAGGGATTTTCTATGTTCATGGATAAGAAGACTCAAGATTCTTGAGATGTTAGTTCTTACCAACTTGATCTACAGATTCAATGCAATTTCAATCAAAACCCCAGTAGCTTATTTTTTTGATATCAACAAAATGATACTAAAGTTTATATGGAAAGGCAAAAGACCTAGAATAGCCAACACAACACTGAAGAATAAAAAGATCTAACAGTACCTGACTTCAAGACTTACAGTAATCAAGACAGCGTGGTGATAGCAACAGAAAACATAGATAGATAACAGAACAGACAGCCAAGATATAGACCTACACAAACAAAGCCAATGTGATCTTTGACAAAGGTGCAAAGACAATTCAATGGAGAAAGGGCAGTCTTTTCAACAAATAGTGATGGAACAACTGGATGTCCACATGCAAAAAAAGGTGAGACAGATCTTACACTTTTCACAAAAATTAACTCAAAATGGATCACAGATCTAATGTAAAATAAAAAAACTATAAAACTTCTAGAAGGTTAACACAGAAGAAAATCTAGGTGATCTTGAGTTTGGCAATAAGTTTTTGGATACAACACCAAAAGCACAGTCAATGAAAGAAAAAATTGATAAGTGGGACTTTATTAAAATTAAAAACTTCTACTCTGCGAAAGACTATTAACAGAATGAAAAGACAAAGCCACAGAGTTAAAGAACTTGTGTCCAAAATATACAAAGAACTCTTAAAACTCAACGATAAGACAACAACTCAATTAAAAAGAAGGCAAAAGATACCTCACCAAACAAGATATACCAATGGCAGATAAGCACATGAAAAGATGCCAACATCATGTCATTAGGAATTGCACATTAAAACAACAATCAGATACCACTACACACCCATTACCAGTAAAAACCAGTGGATTCTGACTCATGGCAGACCAGCTAAAATCCAAAATGCTGACAAAACCAAACACTCGAAAGGATATGGCTCAACAGGAACTCTCATAAATTGCTGGTGGGAATGCAAAATGGTATGGCCAGTTTGGAAGACAGTTTGGCAGTTTCTTACAAAGCTATACGTAGTCCTATCATATAATCCTGCAATCTTGCTCCTTGATATTTACCCAAATGAGTTGAAAATGTATTCCACACAAAACCAGCACACAAATGTTTATAGCAGCTTTATTCATAATTGCCAAAACTTGGAAGCAACTAAGATGTCCTTCAATAAGTGAATGGATAAGCAAACTGTGGTATATCCATACAATATATTATTCAGCGATTAGAAGATATGAACTATCAAGCCATAAAAAGATATAAAGGAAATTAAATGTATATTGCTAAGTAAAATAAGCCAGTCTGATAAAGCTACATACTGTATGATTCCAACTATAACATACTCTGAACAAGGCAACTAGAGAGACAGTAAAAAGGATCAGTAGTTGCCAGGAGTTTGGGGGCAGGGAAGGAAGGATAGAACTCAGGAAATTTTTAGGGCAGCAAAATGATTCTGTTTGATACTGTAATGGTGGATGCATGACATTAAAGCATTTGTCAAAACCACAGAACTGTACAATATAAAAAGTGAACCCTAATGTAAACTGTGAACTTAGTTAATAATAATGTACCCATATTTGTTCATCAATTATAACAAATGTACACACTGATACAAGATGTTAATAATAGGGGAAATTGTGCATTTGTGGAGACAGGAGGGTATATGGGAACTCTGTTCTTTCTGACCAATTTTTCTGTAAACCTAAAACTGCTCTAAAATATGGAGTCTATTAATAAAAAAATAATAAGCAAAGAAAATAGTCAAATATTAACAACTCCATATGGTTCAACCTAGTATTAAGAATTTTCTCTATGAAGAGCTATAAGCAGTGGCAATTGTTCAATTTCTTCCCAAGAATTTACTATAAAGTGGTCTATATCTGGTTGCTACACTAATGGAACAGGGAAATAAAAGTGAACTAGAATGCATCACTTAATTGTCAGTGGATGAAAAATAAAGATAAATCATCTGGCATACAGAACAAATTTAAATTAAGTAAATGACTTACATAACTTATCAGAAACACATACTGCACAAAATGTGGTCAAACTACTCTCATTTGATATAAGGTATTATTACTTCTTTTCAAAGTAGATATACATATTAAAAAATTCTTAAAGTATAGTTGCTGGACAAAACAACTATTTTGTACATATAAAAACTGAAGTCCAGAGGAGAAATGATTTGCCAAGATCAAACAGGTAGTTAGCAGTAAAACTAAATCCATGTCCTGTTCCAAAATTAGCTACATAAATGAATCAGAAGCTCAACAATAGAAGAGGTTTTTGTTTACTTCCAAACAAGATTATGAAAGGAAGGATTACTAAGGCACAGTGATCTGTGGCGTTGTCTCCCTTTGTTATTTACTAACAATTTCACTATTAAAAGTTCTAAACATATAACCCATTGTTATTTTTAACTCATTTTCCACAAAAACAATATTCTGGATAATGATTAAGTAGCTACATTAGCTCATAAAAGTCAATGTAATTTATGACATAACTGGAAAACTACAATCCTCAATAACACTAAAGAAACTACACACCACAGAAACAGTCTGTCAATCCCCTCCCCCTCTTAAGCACTAGTATTAAAAAAAAAAAAGTTTAAATTAGAAAGAATGTTCAAAGAAAAGAGTTTTGGGGAAAATATCAAAGGATACTTGGAGGCACTGTGAAGAGTTTTCAAAGGTAGTAAATACCAGTGGGATTTTAACAAGTAAATATCACTCTTAAGAGAACCAAATCACAGTATCAAGATAAATAATGTAAGAAAGAGAGATTTTCTTCCTAAGATAACAGAGGTAGAAACTGAAAGAAAAGGAGTTAGAAAAGACAAATATAAGGACTACTGAAGAGGAGTATCAGGGACATTCCACACCAAAAGGCAGAAGGCACAGTCACAGCACTGCATTCAAACAGTCCCATAGAGAAAATTTACGTAGCTCCCTACTAGAGCTGTAAGGTCCATTTTTGAGTTAAGTGAGAAAAACACTGAGAAATGGAGATAAGACAGGTGAGGTAGGAGCAGTAGAGAGTATGTAGTCATTCACATTGTTTTGCATATGTTGGGCATTTTTAACCTAAGAAATATGTCTACTGAAATCTACCTATGCCTACAATTAATGTCTTATGTATTCTTATCCTTTGCTTCTTAATGACAAGAGACCCAAATCTCCTTCTCATTTATAAATGGCATCTTGGATAGTGACAATCATTTAATGCCAGATGTCTCTGGTATGGCCTGTTCTCCTCAGCAGGGCCCACTACCCAGCTACCAGGACACATGCACATTCCACCATTAGAGAAGACGGGAAGAGGGGAGGGAGACCAACCTGCCTCCGCATTCAGCTCCTCTAGAAGCCCGCTGGTCCTCCAGGTAGCTCCTGTGTCCTGGCCTCCTACAGAATTACTGTGCTCTTGAACTACTGCAGCCGCCAATAAATTGTCCACATTTACCACTTCTGGGTCAGAGCTGGTGTCAGATATATCATAATGAGCTACAACTGGAGGTCCATCTAGGGAGGAAAGAAAATGTATACTTGTATCTAACTTGTGGGGTGAAAAAATACTTCTGAAACTAAATAAGAGCCCTCTAAAAGTCAGTTGTCTTTACCTTATTATTCTATCTGATCAGAAACGTTGTACTTTATACATCTAAAATTTTGTACATGATGTGAAAGTGAAAAGATAATCCCAGAGTACAAAGATGAGGGACAAATTTTGGAAGGAGGAAAAGTAGTGTTATTATGAAGAACATAAAACAAGACTATACGGAACAATGTTACAATGAATTCTGGTCACACTCCTAAAGAGCAAAGATTCGGAAAAAGGGGAACACTTGACAGAGAGTGGAAATCGACTTTTTCTTAAAGAAAAAAAACTGATGCAAACTACTAAAACCCAATTTATATGTTTTTAAGAGAATGAATCTCGTTCTTTCTCTTAGTAGGTAATACTAAAAGTCCTTAGTAGATTCAGAGAGGAAAATTATAAATATATTTTCACACTTGCTAAAGAAAGGTTAACACTAGAGCTCTACTTGACTTGCTTATCTATTTCCAGTAAAGCCTTTTTATAATAACAGGGATGCTATACTGCTTATAACATTCTACAAAAAGACAATACCCGCAAAATCCACTTTCAGGATTTTGCCTTGAATGTCTTGTGGGGGATATTTATATTTTCTTTTTTCTGAGAAAGACAACTAGCTCACACTCCAAGGAAATGATGTGTAATCTTATGGGTGATTTTATAGGAAGATATTAAGGTTTTTACTGGAAAAATGAGAGATCCCTTCCACTCCCAAATCACCTAATAGCTGAAGAAGGCAGCTGAGATGAGTTCCAAAGTAATTACACTGCAGTGATTCATGCTAAAATAATACAATATTCATGCTTGCAGAATAGATACATGCTTTAAAAATGCTAATACTAACTTCTTACTAATATAACAGCAAAACGCAAAAATAAAATTTTCATTCAAGAAAGAAAGACACGTCCCTCTTCCTAGCCCCATTTTAGAATAAAGCAGAAATAAAGGAATGCTGTCTGTCCCCACAGCTATTTATGAAGTGCAGGCAAACCATCTATTTCCATAAAGATTTTTAAAATATCATCCAACAAATGAATATTACAACACACCTAGTTTACAAAACTCTTGACTATGAAGGAAAACATATGCCAATGAATCATTAAAATACAACACAATGAAGGATTATTGTTTTAACGCAAACATTCATTGTGTAAATTATCACTGAACAAAAACATGAAACACACTTGGGTATTTATCTCTTAAGCTAAGCTCCCAAACTACAGGTTTAAACAGCAACATTTTTAAACAAAAAAAAAAAAAAAGACTTAACATTAAAGCAAATGAATTGTTAGGTGCCACTGTATAAAGAACAGACATGTCACAATATGAAATTCTGACGATCATGACAATTTCAGTTGACTACATAAAAATAATTGCCAGTTTCCCCAAGGGGTAAATCAAGTTCATCAATGACCATAAAAATTCAACAGTCTGGCCTCAGCATCAGCTGGTAATGAATTTTATATCAAATAGCAAAAAACTGGTTCATGTTTGAGATTTTTCTAAGAAAGAAAAGAAAACTGTAGCATTCCATGGAGTTCTCGTCAGAGTTCAAGATGATTATTGTGGAATCAAGATACTGTGTGATGTCCAAACACTTGGGTGCGGAAGATATGAGGGTCAAGTACAATATTGACTATTTGACCTTATGTTCTTTTTCAAAAAGGGCTTTACTTTTTTAAGTGTTGTATGTTTGCCAGAAATTATTTCAGTGATTCAACACTGCCATCACATTCCCCAACCAGCAAATTGAGGCAACAGGTCAACAGTCAAGTCAAAATTGTACCACTCCTACATGTATCATCATGCAAAAAGTATAAGTGTATATATACATGCAGAGTGACATCACCTACCCATGGAACAACTTGTCTGAAAGTCTTCATCAGTAGGAAATACAAGCATACACTTGTTATCTGGCTTCATTCTTGTATCTTCCATATTTTCAAACAGCACACCTTATAACTTAGCTTAAATTTAGTATCCGTCATAAACAAAGACAGCAATATTTTTATATTTTAATTACACTTAACAGTTAAAATAAATTATGATCACTGGCATTTTTCATTTCTAGCATATTCAAATGATGGCAAATCAGTACTACATAAACTTTAATAAAGTGATGGAATGGCTGCCTTTCCAACTTTGTCTTCCAATAAGAAACCACAATTAAGGATCTTGTGCTCCAAGGTCATCTTATACCTATCATTAGCAAACCAAGATTAAATATGTTTAGAGCACTCAACGCAAATATTTGCACTCGGAACCACTAAATGAATATTAGCTAACTGATGGTGACAATTTGTGATAATTCTTTTAAAATGTAATCCTTGCTGCACAGGACAATTAAGAGACAGGTAAGATTCTGTAGTGATTTTACGCCTTTTAAGAGAAGTTTCTCGTGAAGAAAACAAAATCAGACCACTGAGGAGGAACTGGAAAACTCAGCACATTCATAACAGAAGCAGATATATATGCTTCCAATTTGACTCTATCAAATCATTATAGGATGAAATAAATGTAGAGACACTGTCCTTGCTCTCACTTGATTATTCCTTTATGCTGTTAAGACAACTGCACTGATACTAAGTAAGAGATTATTGTGATTTTCATGAATATCAAAACAGTCACTTCAAGTCACACCTGGAAAAATTCCCAATTTAAGATTTAGTCATTAACACAAGCACATTCCATGCTTACAACACGTAAGGTTACCCATTCAAACTACATGTTCTCCCATATGCCAAACTGTGGCATCTGTCACAAATATTAAAACATAAATTTATAACAATGTTCATTAGTAGTTTCTCTACAAGCATTAAAAGCATGTCTCCAAAAAAGTACACTTCACACAATTATTCAATAATGATTAGGTCTGTGGTTAATCTAAGTGCTGTTTCTCTTTCTGAATGAAATCTTTTGAGATGTTTACTGCTCATTACAAGACAAGAAAAATAGAAGGTTGAGCAATCTACCAACTACCTTTTATTTAAAAAGTAGAATGAATGAGAATTACTTTAAATTGCAATAATTTAGGCTGTTTGTGGTTGTCAAAGAAAATTAGCTATATTCCAGGCCAGGGGTCAGCAAAACGATGGCCCCTGGGCCAAAGCCAGCTTGTCGTCTGTTTCTGTAAATAGTTTTAATAACCCACAGCCATGCTCGTTCATTTGTGGTTGTCTGCGGCTGCTCTTGCACTACAACAGCAGAGTTGAGTAGCTGCAACAGAGACTACAATACCTAAAATATTTACTATCTGGCCCTTTACAGAAAAAGTTTGCCGACTCCTCTTCTAGGCCATTTCACCAAGTGCAACCTACTAAAATTTCCCTTTGTCTGAGATCTATGCCATACTATATATGATACATTTACGTACTATACATACCTTTACATATTTAAATACAGTAATATATTTTCCCCTTCAATATTCTGAAAACAGCAACTCATCTATTTTATCATAGAAATAGGTCTGTACCATCTCACTGACCTCCTAGCCTACAAATTGGTTCTAACTTCTCAAATACCAAAATACAGACACATCTGCGTAACTACACATTTCTGATACAACCTTAAACTTTCTGAATTATTGCCATTAAATATTTAATTCTATGAATTAATTTTTTTAGTCAGATATGTTTCTGCTAAATCTCATAGAAACCAATGTGAATCACAAAAGCAAAAAACAAAGCAAAACAGAACCTCACTATGTTTATCCACGACAACTCCTTTCCAATTTGACAACCAGAAGCAGAGTTTTAAAACTAAACAAGGTAACTACATAATTTATACTCTCTTTTTATAGATGAGAAATGTGAGTCCTAGTTAGGTAGAACCAGAACAGACTACATATCTTCTCATTGTTGAGATATGGGACGAGACTGTGAGCAGCACAGGAATGCAGATTTTTGGCAGCAGACACACAGATTAAAGTCCTGCCTACTACCTCTTAGCTGTATGCCTGATAAATTACTTCACTCCTTGGTTTTTTCACAGGCTTGTGGTGAGGGTTAAAGAAAACAGAAGCTAAAATGTTGCTGTTGTGTGCCATCAAGTCAGCTCCAACTCACAGTAGCCCTATAAGACAGAATAGAACACCCATAGGGTTTCCAAGGCAGTAATCTTTACAGGAGCAAATTGCCAGGTCTTTTTTCCTGCAGAGCGGCTGGTGGGTTCCAACCTCTAACTTTCAGTTAGCAGTTGAGCCCTTAGCCAGTGCATCACAAGGGCTCCTTACATAGGAGTTCAAATGTTGGTCCATCACCCCACCTTTCCACTATAACTAGTACTTGTCCTACTTCACTATTTGTTTGCTTATCCTTGCATGTACACTCTGCTGTGCACAGCCTGCTTGCAAGAAGCTTTGACGAAACATCACTGTCTGGGCTGGTGCCTTATATAGGTCACAGGTGAATCCAACTTGTTAAGCAAATGCTCTGCTGGGATTAACAGTTAAATGAGGTTATCACAAATGTGGCGTTTGTATTTTTATTTTTGTTTGAAGTGAAATGTCAGCTTGGATATATTCATACTACAAGTATTTCAAAGCCAAACAGAGATCATTCTGGATTATTTCATCTTTAGCATCATCCTTGCTTACAGAGCCCTTTCACTAACAAGTGTTGTCAGTCTCCCACTATGAAGTATAATTCATTCAGGAAACAGAAATTCCTCCTGTATCCCAGAAACACCGGGAAATGTCACACTCCTCCTTCCCTCTGTATTGCTAAGTCTTAGGTCCAAGAGTGCACAGCTACTACAAGGTTTGCTCCTTCAACCTCCATTTCTATGGCTGTAGTAGGAAACCCTAAGGGGCAGTTACAGTCTGTCATATAGGGTCACTGTCAGTCAGGGGCAACTCGATGGCACACAATAACAACAGTAAGAAACTATACAATAAAGCCAGAGAAAATTCCTTCTCTCCTCCTTGCCACATCCCATTCCCCCAACACCCTACCCTGTAACCAGGAGAGAAAAAAATCCATCTTGGCACTCCCCAAGGACCCCATGCAGGCTCCTTCTCCCCTGCCTTCACAGGTCTAGGCCCAATGCCATTATCCATAACATCAACAGGAAGGCGGAGAGATGCAAATCACATTCAGCCTCAATTCAAATAGAGTCAAAAAATGTTAAACCTGAAAGAAGAGTTCTTAGAAATTACCTAGTCAAGGAGCTGAAGGAGGAGGGTGTGTGGTGGCAGGTGGGGGAGGGAAAGGGGCAGATCTCAAGAGTCACACAAAAGAATGTACATTTTGTTAAAATATATCCAACGAAAAACAACCAAATGAAAGATGAAAATTTATATTTGCAAATGAGAAAAAATATTTAAAAGAATACTTAATGCCATGTTTTTATTACTATCAAGAAAATTTTTAAAAAATATAAACAGAACAACTTGAGTAAATAGAAAGCAGTTATTTTCAAAGCAGCTCTTGAAAAAGATGAATTATCTCAACCAAAAGACAAAAATCTATATAGAAAAGTGCCATCTCCAGTAAAACAGCATTAAATATAAAAAACTGCATTTATATTTTTCTTTAGAATAACATCATAAAGCTATTTTAGTAAAAAGAAGAATGTCAAAGAAGATAGGGATAAATGGAAATGAAATGCAGTAAAATACACGGAACTTTTATGTTTAGGAGTTACATCATTTTTTTTTTTAAATAAAACTGAATCAATGTCTATTTTGTACTTTTTCCATTATACTCACCTAAGTTATTAAAAATTTAAACTTTAAAAAGTTTCCAAGGTGGGTATAAAGTATAAGAATTACATCTGTCCTTATATCATGGTACTAAATAACACTTCATTTTATCCCCCCGAGAAGAGTTACTTATGATTTGATGAAGAGTTAATTTACCATTTTGAAAAGATCCAAGAAGTGAAAGCAAAGATTCAAGATAATCGGAGTAATTGAAAAGTTGATCAAAAGTAAGAAAATCAATGTAATGTTTCACCACCAACTCCAGAGTTGGGAAAGCTCTGAATCAAGTGAGATTACTGAAAAGATGACTCACGTAATTTATCTGGATATATAAAGGGAACCTATAAATACTGAAACTAGGCACTTGAAGAGGTCGCCATCTTTCAATTTATCTTTTTATTTCAGGGACAAATCCATGACCCACTACTGCTTTGAGGATTCAGATCTATACAGAACAAAACTAAAATACCTGCATTACCTACAACCAGGAAGAACACAAAAATATGGAATTTTAACCACACCCCCATGTCTATGTGCACTGTTAAAGATTCATTCATTTCAACCTTCTAATTACTCCTGGAAGTAGTCTAGATTTTGCTATTTTCCAAATACTCCTCAATTTTGAATAGGATAACTTTAGTACAGCATGTAATTTAAAGGAAAAGAAGCCCAACCATTATGTTAACACAAAGGTACTTTGTCATTTTCTTTTTCAATATACCAATTACAATTTTTTTTTTAATTATCCCAGAAACATTATCTAAAATCTATTATTAGTTATACTAACTACAGACTAACAGAACTAACCATTTCATTACAGAAAAGCAGGTTTCTTGATTCAGGAACATCAAATGTGAATTAACTGGTAGGGACTCACTAATAAAACAACACTGCCCTCAACAGATTAACAAGAAACATTTCTTTTTAAATTTTTTATTTAATCTAGGTTAGCTATTACATTTCAAACATACAGTTAGATAAAAGATACAAATAAAATGCAATAAAAGAAAAATCAGAGTAATTTGATAACATTCTTCCCAAATCTTAAAGTTACAATACAAATAAGACTTTGTTACCAAAGAACATACTTCTTTGTGGATTATTCCATCATTTCTTAGGCTGTCTTTTATTTTATACCATGGTAATGTAATATGAAAATTATATTAATCGTAATACTTAATACTAGTAGACTAATAGTTTGGTTCTAACTCCCACTAAGTTTTCTAAACTTCAGGGGAAGTAAAAAAAACAAGAAAAAATGAAAAGTATACAAACTTGAAATTTTTGATGTTATTTACAACATATACACTCACATAACTGTTCTAGACAAATTAAAAAGACAAGTTTCTTACCCTCTATGATTGAGAGTATATGTGCCGTTTTTGGAGAGGATTTTGAGAATTTTTGAGAACAATCTCTGTAGAACAAATTTTGAAAATAAATTTATATATTTAATAAGTTTGCTGGAATTGCTTTAAAACTGTATTTTCTAACACGTGGCATTCCATTAAATCTTTTTTTAAAATTGTGCCCTTAAAACCAAAATCAAAACTGACTCATAAGTGCCCCACAGGATTTCCAAGGCTGTAATCTTTACGGGAGCAGACGGCCACATCTTTCTCCCGTGCCCTCACTATACCATTTAAATAATATGAAAAGGAAAGAGGGAAATCAATATAAGCTAACCAAAATAGAAACGGAAAATTACTTTTAAAAGGTCACTTTCTGTAGGGTTCCTATGAGTTGGAATCAACTCCACACCAGCGGGTTTGGTTTTTTTGGTTTTTGTTTGTCTGTTTTTCTTTAAGACAACTTGCCCACAACCAGCTATTCTAAACAACAGTGGCACAAAGACATGTTTACCATCTTTCCTAACTTCCGTGTAAATGTTCCATTAGGCAAGTTTAGCTGTATACTAACAATGAAATTAACAGTAATATCAACTTAGGGTGCTTTGTTTGCTCAACAAAAGGATTCACCATAGCTTTTCTTTTATTAACAAGTAAACATACATTTTAAATTATTTCATTTATAATATTCTGACTTGCATTTGACTTTTAAATAATATATTTTATGTAAATTGAGATAAATCTACTTAACAGGAGGGGATGACACAAGCAATAAAGCAAAATTAGTTTTTGTATACTAATTAACTCAGTTTGCATGTAAGACAAATTAAAAAAAAAAAAAGGTCCAAGGTTTTACTTAAAAAAAAAAAATTATCAAAAGACTTTGCCAAAAAAGGGAAAAGTCAAGCTACTGACTGAGAGAATAGCTTCAGAAACCATATATTCGACAAGAATCTAGTAACCAAAATACATATATAAAACTTTGATAACTTAACAACAAAAAGACAACCTAATCGTAAAACGGGCAAAGGACTTGAATAGACACTTCACCAAAGAGGGCATTCAAATGGCCACCAAACACTTGAAAAGATGCTCAGTGTCATTAGTCATCAAAGAGATGCAAATCAAAACCAC
Organism: Trichechus manatus latirostris; assembly: GCF_000243295.1. Taxonomy (NCBI): domain Eukaryota; kingdom Metazoa; phylum Chordata; class Mammalia; order Sirenia; family Trichechidae; genus Trichechus; species Trichechus manatus. Next base: position 1,143,323 of record NW_004444014.1, read on the forward strand.
AATGAAATACCACTTCACTCCCACTAGGATGACTAAGACAGAAAAAAACAAAAAATAACAAATGCTGGCAAGGATGTGGGGAAATTGGAACCCTTATCCACTGCTGGTGGGAATGTAAAATGTTACAGGCGTTGTGGAAAACAGTGTAGCGGTTCTTCAAAAACCTAAAAACAGAACTACCACATGACTCAGCAATTCCACTCCTAGGTATATACCCAAAAGACTTGAAAGCAGAGACTCAAACAGAGACTTGTAAACCAATGTTCACTGCAGTACTATTCACAACAGTCAACAGGTGGAAACGATCTAAATGTCCATCGACAGATGATTGGATAAATAAAATGTGTTATATTCATATACAATGGAAGACCACTCAGCCAGTAAGAGAAATGAAGTCTTGATACATGCTATGGTATGGATGGAGCTTGAAGACACATTATGCTGAGCAAAATAAACCAATCACAAAAGGACAAATATTGTATGACCTCATTTATCTAAAAAGACAAGAAAAGGTAAATGAAAAGAGACTGAAGTTTATTATTGGTTACTAGGGGTGGAGGGAAGGGAAAAGGGGGTATTATGGATTGAATTGTGTCCCCTAAAAATTTGTGTGTGGACTTGGATAATCTATGATTCCCAGTATCGTGTGATTGTCCCACCACTTTGTCATCTGATGTGATTTTCCTATGTGTTGTAAATCCTACCTCTATGACATTAATGAGGCAGGATTAATGACAGTTATGTTAATGAGGCAGGACTCAATCTACAAGATTAGGTTGTGTCTTATATTAATCTCTTTTGAGATATAAAAGACAGAAGCTAGCAAGACAGACATGGGGGCCTCATACCACCAAGAAAGCAGCACCGGGAGCAGAGCGTGTCCTTTGGACTGGGGGTCCCTGTGCTGAGAAGTTCCTTGACCAGGGAAGACTGATGACAAGAACCCTCCCCCAAAGCCGACAGAGAGAGAAAACCTTCCCCTGGAGCTGACACCCAGAATTCGGACTTCTAGCCTCCTAGACTGTGAGAGAATAAATTTATCTTTATTAAAGCCATTCACTTATGGTATCTCTGTTATTTCTGTTATAGCAGCACTAGGTAACTAAGACAGAATTTGGTACCCAGAGATTGGGGTGCTGTTCTAACAGATACCTAAAATGTGGAAGTTTTGAAACTGTGAATGGGTAGATGCTGGAAGAGTTTTAAAGCATCTAGTAGTGAAAGCCTAGATTGCCTTGAAGAGATTGTTGGTGGAATTATGGATGTCAAAGACAATTCTGTTGAGGTCTCAGAAGGACGTGGGGAGAGATGTTACACCAGAGACGGCATAGATGGCTAGAAGCAGCAGCAGAGAACCAGCAGCAGCAGAACCAGGAGACCAGTGCAAGATGGCGCTGGAGCCGACCCATGGAGCAAGAGAGCTGAGTGCCTTTAGCAGGGGCCTTCCTGGCAGAGTAGGGTGCCTGTGGGTACTTATCAGTGAATCTAAGCTTGTTGACCCATGGAGCAAGAGAGCTGAGTGCCTTCTGGCTGAAGTTTACCGGTGGAGTGGGGTGCCTCCAGGCACTTATCAGTGGAGCTACAGAACTTTTGGAACACTTGCCCCAGCAGGGCAGATGCAGGAGATGAGGCCTGACAGGCCAAGAGGCCAAGGAACCAGGAAGCAGAAACTGAAGAGACAAGGAACACAGGAAGCAGAGCTGCCTCAGTCTCAAACTGTGGAGTCATCACTCAGATGAACTAGGAGAACGGGGCCGCTCAAAGCCGAGGGAACGGAGCTGTCATTCCAGTGGGCCAGGAAGGCAGAGCTGAAGCCCAGGGCTGACAGGCTTCCATGCAGAATCTAGAGAGCGGCCAATACCTAGAGTCTAAAGGTCAGAGCCATTGTGTAAAGGTTTCGGAGAACAGAGGATTACTTTCAAGCCTTGAGGGCTAATGTAATGTGTTCTGCTGGCTTGCTTGGTGCCTTTTATTCCTTCTTTCCTTCCAATTTCTCCCATTTGTAATGGAAACGTCTGCCCTTGTGCCTGTCCCACCACTGTACTTTGGAAGCAGATAGCTTGTATTCTAGATTTCACAGATGAAGAGAAATACTTGGATTTTGGACTTGAAGTTGATTTAAGACTTTTGCTATGATATGACACGGTGAACGTGTTTTACATGTGGTAAGGATGTGAACTTTGAGGGGCCAAAGGGTGGAATGTTATAGATTGAACCGTGTCCCGCAAAAATTTGTATGTAAACTTGGCTAGGCTATGATTCCCAGTACTGTGTGATTGTCCACCATTTTGTCATTTGATGTGATTTTCCTATGTGCTTGTAAATCCTACCTCTATAATGTTAATGAGGTGGGATTACTGGCAGTTATGATAACGAGGCAGGACTCAATCTACAAGATTAGGTTATGTCTTAAATCAATCTCTTGAGATACAAAAGAGAGAAGCAAGCAGAGACATGGGGATCTCATACCACCAAGAAAGTAGAGCCAGGAGTGTACGTCCTTTGGACTAGAGGTTCCTGCACTGAGAAGCTCCTTGAACAGAAAGACTGATGACAAGGACCTTCCCCCAGTGCCGAAAGAGAGAGAAAGCCTTCCCCTGGCGCTAGCACCCTGAATCTGGCCTTACACCCTCATAGGCTTTGAGAGAATAAATTTCCCTTTGTTAAAGAGATCCACTTGTGGTACTTCTGTTATAGCAGAACTAGATGACTAAGACAGGGGAGGTTAACGGTGATGGAAAAGTTGCACTGATTAAGGGTAGGGTTGCACAGCCAAATACGGTAATTGTTATCAATAAGTTGTACACCTATAAAAAGTTGTACTGGCAAAAGCTGTGTGATAGATATATTTACAACAATGACAAAAAAAAAAAAAAGAATAGCTGCTGAGGCTGATTATATACAACCAAACAGCTCATGGGATTTGGTTCCTTGGTTTGGAGGTATAGGGTCATGGTTTCATGGGACATCCCAGTTAACTGGCCTAGTAACGTGTTTAGTGCTTCTGTTCTATCTCGTAGATCATTGCATAGTGCCTGGGATCTTGAAAGGTTGTAAGCAGCCATCCAAGGCACAACAATTGGTCTCTATTCACTTGTAGCAACAGAGAAGGAGAGTCAGGAATAGGAGGAGAAAATGGAATATGTGGCTAACTGCCTCCATAAACAACTGCTTCGTTTGCCATGAGATCAGAATAACTGGATGGTATTCAGCTACCATTACTGAACATTTTGATCAAAGATTCTAGAGAAGAATCCTAATCAAAAGGGGGAAAATACAGAACAGAATTTCAAATTCTCATGGACTCTAGACTTTCTGGAGCCATGGAGGGTAGATGAACCCCTGAAAACTACTGCCCTGAGAGACTCTTTAAAACTTAAACCAAAAATATCCCCTGAAGTCATCTTAAAACTGAACAACAGTTTAGCTTAACTAGTTAAAAGAAGGTCTGCCTTGAACATTATACTTTTCTAAGAACTATCTCTATGGGATCAAATTGACAACAGTAACTCGACAGATAGGAAAATTAGGGGTCAGTGAATTTGTGTTAGTGAGGGATGAACAACTCAGAAAAAGGAGGGTGAGAATGGTTACACAACTCAAAGAATGTAATCAATGTCACTAATTTGCAAATGTAGCAACTGTTGAATTGGTGTATGTTTTGCTGTGCATATTCACAACAACAACAAAAGAAATAAAATTTAGAAAATAAACAAACAAAAACACCCCATGGCTCCAATGCACAGCCAGGATTGAGAAACTACTGGGGTAAATGATTTGATCAAAAAACCGTTCGGCATTCTGGATTCTCAGACTGATAACCAGTTGGGAATTTATGACTTTGAGGGCAATCAGTGTTGAGACACAGTTTTAATTTAGAATTCAGATTTCTGGGATCCATGGAGTTGGGGTAACCCATCCAGGCCATTGCCCTGAGATCTTCTTCTGAACCTTGAGCCTTGAGAAAACTGGTTTCCTAAAGTCACCTTTGGGTCAAACAATAGCCTAGTAAGTAGCTTAGTAAAGATTGTTTCGACTTAGGCATTATGCTCTTTTGCAGAATTATCTATGTGCAGTCAGTATTGAGAAACAGAAACTCCAGGGGCGAACTGGAAGCTGTGTTTTAGGGTAAAGAGTTAATATGAAAACACTGTTCTAGCCCCACTTCCATGGCAATGCCAACAAGATGGGGTATAAGAATCTACGGATGTTGTCTCATCTTTGGAACATTTCTGACTCCCTAGTTGAAATGTTACCCATTTTGCAAATCGTGTCTTCAATAACACAGGGTCGCTACAAGTCGAAATCAAGTCCTCTACGGCAATGGGTTTTATATTAAATAAACTTCATTTTCTAAAAATAAACAATTTTTAAACTATTTTCCCACTCGAATCACCTTTACTAGGTTTATATGTGATTTTTTTCTTACATATACTTAGAAAGCAATGAATGGTTATTATATGAATGACCTGAATTCATTAGACTTCTTGTAGACTACTGCATAGTTATGTGTCTAGGAACCTGTCAATGTAACATTAATAAAATTCAGAATTAATTAATTTCAGAACTCTGAAGCTGGGAATGCATGTGCACACACATACACATACAATTTCCTGAGACTAGGCTCATTCCTCTGACTTGATAATAGAGCAAAAAAAATAGGTAAGCTTTTCTCTTGGAGCCCCAAAATGATAAAATCCTTTATTCTAGACTTCTAAATTTAAAAAAAACTTTATGCAAAATACTAAATCTTAAAATTTTAATTTCATTGTGTTATGTTCTAAATTAAAATTTTACTTAAGCTTTTAAAGTTGCACTTTATTTTAATAGTGCATATAAAGTATGCGTCATGATTAAGAGAATTATTATTGTCTCATAAGTGGCTCAAAGAACCAGATCACTCTGATCTGCTAGTTACAGCCTCTTAAGATGATTAGGTATCTAATGTTCCAGAAGTAGTTTTAGAACACTGAACTAGTAAAAACTAGGCAGAAAGCAGTCTGTAGATAGAATATCAGAGAACACATTCACTCTTAGCGAAGGATAATGCCCCTTTTAGATGCCAAATACTACAAGAAAATATCAACATATTTAATAGCCAGTAACAGAGTTCTGACTGAATTTGTTCCCTAACATCTCTCAAGTTTTCTACAATGCACAGAAAAAAAATTTAAATAAAGTAACTTTCTTTTAAGTTTGTAGCTTAGTCTTTTAATGCTCTCGATCCCATGAAAACAAGCTACTAAATGATAAGATTCTGATAGATCTGACACAGGCAAATCCCATATGCACATATTAAAGAGATGGAGTAGTCCAGATATGGGATTTTATTCTTAAATAAAAAGCATTTCAACGATGTCTGCATTAATGTTGTAGGTTGAAACATGTTTCTTGGCAGCCTTAGCGCTACCAAAAGAAAAAAAAAAATCCAAAGAGGATACATTCCTTATCCTTCTTAAGATTCTAAGAAAATCAAGGGAAATTAAGGAAAGACCACTAGGCACTCATACAATACAATACTATTAAAAATGCCACCACGTAATCCAAAAGTAATTCCCATTTATTAGTATCAGTACTTGTAATCTTAGGAATACATAATATGCTTCAGTGAAAGAGGAGTCAAAGTAGCCATAAAAAAATATTAAAACTACTTCAAATACCTAATACGTTTTAAATATCCACAATACAAAAAAATTATTTGAAAGATGATTTTAAATTATGCAATCATTTTTCTGTATGTTATTTTAAAGCACAACTCACATAAAAATCTATTGTTTTTCAGAACAATACTCCTTAAGACAGCAACACATTTTTTCAAAGTGCTGTGCAAAACTGAAAATCAGGATAAGAATTTTTTTGTCTATATATTTCTGCTACAAAATTATTCTTAAGATTAAAGTCTCCAAACCACAGAAATTCAAACTTTGCTTTAGAATAAATCTTAATACTTTGGTGTATGTTCTATGAATTAAATCAATGTATTCTGGTGGTTCTTTTCTTTCTACCAAAACCTCTCTTTTCATATCTTTATCAAAGATTTTGTAGAAAAGGCTTCTCAACATTATTCATGTTTAACACTTTTCAAATATTCAAAATGTTATTTATACCTTAAATATCAATTACCGAAGCCTATGCCTGATAATTCCATTAAAATTTATTTTTTTCTTAAAGGCAAAGAAAAAAAATCCACAGATTTATTGCCCAATGATCCAATAACAACAAAAACTAGAATACATCTAGTCAGTACAATACTAGCAATCATTTGTCTATATGTTATTCTTAAAAGACAAACTCATGTCTTTTATTTTAAAAATAAAAAGTATTTTGGGGCATGCTTAATATATCAAATATCAAATCATGAAATAAAAAAGAAACTTGTTTAGTGCTTGAAGTAGTTCATACATGCACAGAAAAATAATCACATTAACATGCTGAAATTAAATTAATATTTTTTAAGTCTAAAGTTCATGTTTAGTAAAATCCATAATCCCAGGAAGAAGCTGAAGACAGCGCAAACTTCCCTGAAAACATTTCAACTTCAAGTAAAGATAGCAGATTAGTTAAAATCCTGTCATCGAAATCCAAAACCAATATGCTCTTCTTACTGACGTAAAACTTAAATTTAAAAAAAATACTGAAGTAGCTTACATATGTTGCATTATCTTCAGCAAAAAATCCATCAGTTATAAAAAACTCATATACTTTATGGTGGAAACTCATACTAAAGTTATATAAGGGCTTAACGTGTTAAGAAATACAATGACATTGTTTGATGTTCAAACCTTACCACTATTTGTCAAATATTAAGTTCAGGAAACTGATGGTCATTACACAATAAAAGAGACTAGCAGTCTTTTTCATCAATTCATACATATATTGTTAAATGAGAACGGAACACATTAACAAGCCTTCCTCAAAGTTAACTCCCAATTCACATACATTGAGTCCTGAAAATAAAGAACCAGATCAGTTATTTTTCAGTTCAAAACTAGAAAAGGAAAAAAGAAATTGTCTCAGTCTATTACAGTTAATTTACAAGTTATAAATATTTGAGTATAGAATTGAGTAGAAAAAGTGGGGACAATTTTTCTGAGTAAAATTACTGACAAATATTGAAATAAGTTAAAGATCTTGACGGTTTATATATGAAACTTCAAATACACCACCCATCCTTCCTCTTACAAAACACAACTGGATTTTTTCCAAAGTTGCAACTTCATCAAATATTAAAATAAGCATCACTCTTCATATTGGTAAGTTACTAGGTTATAAATTTGAAGGGAAATACTAAGTTTTTTTTAATGTAAATCCAGTAGAAAGTGCAGTAAAAATAAGTTAGTGTTAAACACGAAGTTATATATTCCTATCAAAGATTTTCATCCTAATTTAGCTACTTCTCACAATATTCCCACCAAATCTGAAAAAATAAAATACCAGTATTCCCCAATCCTAGGCCGAACATAAAAACATCATGTTGCAAGAATTCCAATCCTGTGATATTTTCTTCCCTTTGACACACTGCATGGGATCTTCAACATGCCAGAGGGCTATTTATAGTAAAACCTGCAAAAGCCAAAGCTGTGTAAGGCGGAAACCTGTCAGAGAAGGAAAACTCAAATATTTTCCACTAAAATAAGCGACAGAAAAGTAGTAAGACTGAACCCTGTCAAAGGTGGAAAACTTGCAAGACCCAGAAAAACAAGGCAGTCCCGTCAAGTTCCGTCTCTCACAGGTTTCACTAGTTCAGGGATTAAAAACAACATTCAAATTGGTATTACATTAGTTAACAAGCTTAGTTACTATAATTCACAAACCCATTCAATACGTACCCATGAGAGACCATTTCATCTGTACCCTCAAGAGGTATCCTTTACATAAGGGTACCAGACAGTTCCACTGGATGACGTCTGCCAGGGTATCTTATCAGGTATTGAGCTTTAACTTACAGCTCAAGAGAAAAATTCGGCTATGTAACATTGAAAATTACTATTTTTCTCATGTATGAAACAAAACTCCTACTTAATCTGCTTTCCCTATAGTATCCTGCATAGAAGGTAAGAGTAAATATTTGCTCAAAAAATCAATGCATTCTTCCTGCATAAAATGCTATTCCATATTATAATTCATTAAAGACTAGTAACAAATTAGCTGATTAAATGCCATATGGAAGAATGATACAAATATATTCATGCAGTACATTCATTCCTGATCTTCAGAGTGGGGTTAATTATGTGAGCCCCCAAACTGGAATCAGAAGGGAATCAACAGTTTTTCGAGAATAAATGCTAAAAGATTCTGAAGGGATTAACTATCTATTTGGGTTCACTAATATTCCTACTTTATATATATTTTATATTTTTGTTATTAAAAAAGCATAAAGATGAGGATCACTCCTATTATCGTATAATTATGGTTCTATGTTCCAACAGTACATAACAAAAACTCAAGCTAAAATTTACCAAACTCTGCTGCTTTTTGAATACCTAATTTTTTTAAAAAAACTGTTTACTATTGTAGTTTTTAAATCATCATCAAAAGAAACTTACACTGGGCAAAAGCATATTCTTTCTTACACAATCCAAAAAAAACAGAGCTGTTAACACATTAATTTTGTGATAGATTCAAAGGTTGCTCTGTGACATTCCCATTTTCGGCAAAGTTAGCTGGAAAACTGTTATTCACAAATCTTTGGGAATTTTAATGTACTGTCAACATGTCAACAAGTCACATGAGAACTGAAGGGCTGGAGTGGCAGTACTTGGGAATCAGGCATCTGCATGTAAGCACTTGACCGGGTGGTGGGGAAAATTTCTTTGGCCAACTACTTGCATTTTAGGTTCCCTGGGTTCTAGAAGCTGCTTGTTCTCTTTGCCAGTATCAAGGTGAGTTAGTTTTTCCACCACACGCAGGAAGTTCTCTTCTGTCTGCCTCTGCATCTCAGAAAAACAGCTCATGGCCTCTTCTAGGACACTGCCTATGCAGTTCCTATCACACACAGCACCCCTGTCAAGTAATCCTGGAATTTCCCTGGGCGCTCTTTCAGATCCCCCAGCACGACTGAAGCCAGTTTTAAAGACACTGAGGCCATCTGATAAAATATCATTAACTCAGAAAACTGTATTTTTATTAAGACATGCTTATTCAGGAAAATGGCATAAACATTGCCAAAAACAGCCAGAAAGGTACAGCATTGGTAAGCAGTCTTTCAGTTCATTAACCAAAATTACAAGAAAAATAATGAAATAACTAACATAACACTGTCATTTTTCATAGCTTCAAAATACCTGCCTGGGAGCATGTATGCTGTTATTGTACAGATGACTTAATCTGTAATCACTCTGCTGAACATTAAGAACTACCTGGGATGGTTTAACAAATACCAGAACCCAGGCCCCTCCTGCAAGAATGATGCCTACAGTGGCTCCAAGGCGTCTCCTTGTTTTGTTTTCAAAGTTTGGGGGGTGAGGGGGTGGCCGATGGTTAATGTGCCGCCTTAGCTGACAACCACCATATCCTTGAGTACTTTAATTACTTTGACTTGGAAATGTTACCGCCTCAAAAATACTCTTGATTACTCAGTCTAAAATAGTTTTTCTACCCCATTCCTAGTCAATCTTGATCTCTTACATCCTACTTTATTGTTATTCATATATCGTTCCTACCTGATAGCATATGATGAATTCATTACTATCTGTCTCCTCAAAGAAGGCTAAGTCCCATGAGGGCAGGGACTTTTCATTCACTGCTGTGTTCCCAATGACACATAGTAGGTATTCAAATGTTCGCTGAATAAATGACTGATAGAATCAATCAATCCTGGACTTATACCATCTACTCACATCAAGAAGTCTTATGAAGAACAGTCCTATGAAATGCTCTATTCTATTTATTCCAGTGCATTTCTGAAAACATGGTTTGCTTTATCACATAGTGGCTTAGTATGAAGACAGAAGAAAAATTTCCCAGGTCTCAGTATCAAGAATAGCAGTGTTTCTCCTAAACAATGAGAAATGTCTAATCAGTCCTATCACTTCTTTTCAATGCCTAAGCAGCTATAGGACAAATTTGTATCTCAATTCTCCCTAGCAAAAAGAATTTTTAAAACCATTGTTACCAACCTTCCCTCTGACTTCGTCTTATTCCTTTTTCCCTGATTACTCCATCCCGGATGATTTCTTAACTTTAAAAAAAAAAAAAAAAAAAAGTCTTGTTGATTTGTAAACTTCCTAAAAGAAATTCTTGGGATAAGGGATAAAATAGATAAATTCAGTTATTCATAGTTTAAGGGACACACCTTTTCCCAAAGTGAAATATATCTCATGTATGTAAAAACAGGCTAAATGGAATTCAAGGAGCATCAAACTGTCTTTAAGCAGTTTATCCCCATTATAAGTGCTGGGTACACTCAAGCGTTAGACAGGAAATCAGATTGGTATTTTGATTGATCTGCTTCAGATTCTGTTGTTGATTCTTTCTCAGCCAATACTGAAAAATGGTTATTTTAAAGCTGAATTCAGAAAATAGTATGAGAACACTTAAGCTGGGGGGAGTGAGGTAAGAAGCAGCCTCATAAAGATGATTACCAGTAATAAACACATAAGCAAGATGTTTTGAGGCCTTAAAATAGTGGTCATATTTGCACCTTGAATATACATACATCTTTTTGTTAACACTAAGATATACCCTATTTTGAGAAAAAGACACATCAAAAACAAAGCCTATGCTTTTGCATATACAAAGTAGTTAAGATAGGCACTCACTTTAGGAAATAAATTAGAAAAAAGGGGGCAAAAATACTACCTTGGTGCTTTAATACTAGGGATTGCCAAAGGATACTCTCCAGCTTGAATATCTAAGGTAACATTATCCAGACATTATAAAACATATAAAAACCATATTTAAACAACGCATACTTTTAAAATAATCACTTAAATGGGGTATAAAAGAAAAAAGTACTTATGCCTGTTAATACAGAATTGTGTCCCGTGGTTTATAACTAGTAAAATCTCGAAAAACTAAATTCCACTGTTTAGAACTTGATGCCTATTAGCATGCTTTGCATTTATAAAACTGAAAATAAATGCAGTTCTCAACTGACCCCTCCAAGTCTCAGTGCTTTGCTACCAATGTATTTAGCAAGTCTAATCAGCAGCCAAAATACAGCCTATTACAAAAGGCTTAAAATGGGCACGTGGAACTTTCAGCCACTGAGAAAGCCCATCATACTCAATCTAGCAAAAATGTCAACCACTGTGCTTCATGGGATTCCCTATGTGGTTTTGGGGTGTTTTATCATGAGTCCCCACTGCTTAAATTAATATTAAAAATTTCTAAGTAATTAAATCTTTAGAAAGGTAAAGGACTCTCACAAATCAATAGGAAAAACAAATATGCCAGCAGGAAAATGTGCAAAGAACATGAAGGGACTTTTTACAAAAAATGAAAACATATAAATGGCCAAACATGATTTTTCAACTTCACTAATGATCAAAGAATGCAAATTAACACTAAGATACAATTCTTCCATCAAGTCAGCCAAAATTCTTTTAAAAAATAAATACTCAATGGCAAGAATGTAATGCAATGAACACTCCAAGTTCCTGGATGAAATAAACATATTTTTAAAATGCAGTTTTTGTCAGTGTCAACAGCCTTACACATTCATACCCTAACTCATAATAGCAAAAACTAAAAACTACCCAAAGGATCGATATTAGGGAAGCTATTTTGTAGTTAGCTAAATTATTCAGAATCTATACATTTGTGGGAAAAAACTGAGCATTTTGGTTCAAATGTTCAAAATGCGATGTTAAGAGGGAAAGGGTAAAATAAACAGTATGCGTAATACAACATTTTGTTGTATATAATGGAAGGCAACATATTCAAATGTAAAAAAAAAAGCAGGACTATGGGTGATTTTAATCTTCTACTTCACATTTTCCTATTTTCCAAAATTTCTACAAAGGATTTACTACTTAAAAACAGCTTCTTTTATTTTTCAATTTCCAAGCAAGAGTTAACTGATCAAGCATAATAGCCTCTACCTCAGAAAAACTGCGAGGTAAGGAAACAACCTGTCGGATGCATTTCAGTGCAAAAATATGCCTGGTGAGTAATCGATGAAAGATCCTAGCATTACTGGGTCTGAGCTGGTCTGGTCTGACCACATGGGTTGAGAATTCAGGTGATCCTAGACAGCTGTTTTCAACAGCCTCCCTGACATTCTCCAAAACAGACCAATCAGATCTTCTAAATACAAACCAGCCAAGACAACTGACCTTGCCTATCAAGGGAGGTATTACTTTTGAAACCTCAGCCTGAGTAGGCCTTTAAATGGTGGGCTTTCTAAAACCACACAAATGCAGGCCATTATAGCCAAGACAAGATGAAGCTGTCCTGAGGTATATTTTTGAATATTTCTGAAAAACAACAATTACTGGAAAAACTTCTCCCCTCTGCCCAGGTACACTGGTACACCTAAGTTAGTCTGTTCAGAGAATTAATTTATTTAATTAAGTCTGATGTCAATTATTCATAGTAACTAAAAGCAAAATCCCTCCAAGAGCAGAGTTTACAGATCTAGTCTCAACCAAAAGCGATTTTACAGAGAAACCGGCCCCCCATGAGAAGTAAGGCTCTAATCATAAAACTTCAGTGAAATAGCACAAAAAGATAATTTCTAAAGATAAATCATACAGTTGATAAAAGCCTTCAATAATCAAGATAACCACCACATAATATTTTACATTAACATTCACTACAGAATTCTCTATTTTTGCTCATCTCTAAGTCCCCTAAATGAAAGAACTGCTAGAATTATGCTGATACTTCCAAACAGATTCTTAAAACACCAATATATTTTCAAAAACTTCAAGTGGAGAGAATAACTAGCACTGATACTAAGCTGCCTATCCGTAACTGCTAACTAAAGAGAAAAAATATTTATCTTCATAAACATCTGTCACCCAGATATCAAACTCAATCAAGCATGACCATGCACTGTAAGTCTGTATCATTAATTATTTGCACTCTTTAAAGGAAAATGCATTAAGTTTAAATTATTTGATATAAGAGAAACTTTAATTCCTTCAACTATTAAGTTGCTGCCAAACAAAAACTTGTAAGTTAAGCATTTTCTGAATTACTAAATTTACATTACTAAATCAAGTTGTACCTTGATGCAAGTGCACAGCAAGAATCTCAGTTTTTACTTTTCCTCTTGGTTTCCATCCTGCGTAAACAGCTGGATTAGAATTTGACACCCAAGAGATTCTCTGTTAGCACATCTGCTGAAGTGCTACCCTAATGTCCATGTTGTTGCACTCAAGTCCGTTCATAATTTATCTTATCTTTACAATTTATACAACTTTTCAACAACTGCCATTGCTGTAAGTTTGAGTGTGTCTCCCTCCCCAAAGTTATAATGTGACTCAGCAAACTGAGGTATACATAATTTTTAAATTAAAAATGCACAATTCATATTTTTTTCAGAGATAACAATACGGACAGACAGTTTGTTTGCACTGACCAATAATAAAGACCCATGTGATCCTGGGTCTGGTAGTTAAGAAAGCATGGCTAAGACCTGAAATGGACTTACTAATATTTAAATTCTAGGTTGTTCCATCGTCACTGCTTTATGTAATTCCAGGAAGGACCCCATTCATATCTTGTCTTATGTGAATGGCACCTCCTGAAACTGTGCAGTGCACAGCCTAGGCAACCACATACAGTGGCCCTGCACCTTACCTACCATTTGATTCTCCATGATTACCTTAGGAAAGTCTACATATTTTCAAAAGCTTACTAAATTTCTATTGTGAACAACAGAAACTAAATTGAAGATTCAGATGATTTACTTTGATGTTTTGATTAGTGTACAATTCAGAAGTGAAAAGAAACAGACCATTGGTGTTTTGCAAGTTTTAAACAATGGTCAAGGTTTCAGTTAGTGAAGAGGTTAATAAAATATGAACAAAGCACACATAACCTATGTAACCCAAACAGGGAGAGCGTTCATGAAGTCTTATCTCATGCCACCTCTACAGTAGGGTTCCATCTTCAAAGAGAATCTTATTAACCCACCTTCTTCTCCCTTTCTTTAAAAAGAAAACGTATTGTGATGGTTATGTAAACACCTGCTTAGTAAGTGTAAGTAAGCACTGAATCAGAGATCCATCACTGTCTTGATTAAAAGATTAGAACAGGACATAACAATGTATGAACAATTTTACAGATGTTAATAAGGCTTTCTTTAAAATATTATTAAATGTAAAACTGAAATATACCTAGAACCTGCCTAAGAACAACCCCAAAGTCTGCTTCTCTCATGCAGCTGATGAGCTTCATTTAAATCCTCTTCCTAGTAATTTTAATACAAGGACATATCAAAGGTGAGCTACACCAAAGAAATTCAAAAGATAGTAAGCAGTAAAAAGCATTTCTAAAGACTATTAAAAAAGCATATTTAATACACTATATGGATGACTCTTTTATTATAAGTTGAACACCTATAAAGTGCTTTACAACCAATCATTCTTATTACTAAGCTTATATAAGTTTTTTTATCTATAAGTTTAATTAACCAATATGATTTTTCTCGAAGTATTCTTTGTATATCAGCAATATGCTGCCTTCACATGTAGAAACAGAAATCTTTCAGAAAACTAGGAAGAAAAAAGATAGTTACCCATAAAACTTTGGAAAACCAAAACTTCCCCCTCCTTAATGTAGCAATAAACAATGCTGACAAGCTATTAAATTCCACAGTTTACAGAATGTTACCAATCATATTATGAATTTCTTCAATAATAAGAATTCAGCACTTAAGAACTGTTCAGACTTCACCTTTCCACTAGGAAATCTTAAGACTGCCTTTGTAGTACATAGTACCAGACCTGGTAATACAGTGGACGCAGATACTTCTAACATTTAATAAACTACAGACTGTTATACCAATGAGAGCTGGAACCAGCAGATTTCTAACAAAATTTGTATAGCTTGGGGGTGGATTAAGAGTAAAATTTTGCAAAAACATTCCTTTCAATGCAAGTGACAACACAGCATAGAAAAATGTGCAACAAGGATAACTAGCTTATCATGCACTGAATTAGAAAAATAAAACACAAAGTACTGTTGTAGGAGGAACAGAGTTATTAGAAAATTTTAACGAAAGACAGAACATGTTATTTCTGACACCGTAAGCTTGAGTGCAGTGGCTATATAATAAAGGAATGTGCCTATTCCTGAGAACATACTTAGTAATAACGCAGAACATTGAGTATTAAATCTAAGCAGAGCTAAAAAGGCAATGATGGGAGTTTAAGTAATGTGTTACAGAGAATGAATTGTGAGAAATTCCATTACTTAAAAATAATCCTGTCCCTATCATTAACCATCTAGGTATTTTTTGCTGATGTGCTAAAGTGCACTGGAAACCTCAGAATAGGTTTTTTAAATTGGTCATGTCTTGTTAGCAGACTGCAGTCTTCAAATTTACACAGAGCTGCAGGTCTCCTGGATTTTCTCAAGTGTCACTCATCTAACTGAGCCTGACAGCTGAGAAATGCCATCAGGTGCTGTACAGTCAGTTTAAAAAACATCCTCTACCTGGTATCTCTGCAGTGATTGTCTTGCTGCTCCCTGAAACCTCTTCATCATCATCCGACGAGCTCGTGCTCGAGTCACAAGTCAGGTCACTATCACTGGTACTACTGTCCTGCAGCAGGTTGTATTTCTTCCGTGCAGCAGCCTCTCGTTTCTGCCTCAGTAGCCTGATTCTTTCCTTGTGCTTTTGGCTCCGATGACCTTTAACCTTGGCGACTCGGCCATTCTGTTTATCACTGGATTGCCGGTTCTTCTTGGCAGCCATAGTGGATGTTTCACTTTCAGATCGGGACCGCCTGGACTTGCGTCCAACTGTGGCACCAGACACTCCAGAAGGGTCTCCTTCTACTGCTGTTTCTGCCTGGGAGGGTTCATTCTCTTCTGCAGAAGATAATGTATCTGAATCAGCAAGGTGACCACTAGAGGAAGGGGAAAGCATGCAGTGGTTAGAGGAGTCACTCTCATAAACTCGGCCAGTTGTCGGTTTGTCACTCTCTGTGGACGCTAACTGAGACTCAGAAGAGTCCCTTCTCAGTTCCATCAATAAGCAAGGCATTGAAGAAAGAACTGTAGAATCTGCAACACCGTCTTTCTGAACTTGAGGTTCCAGTTCTACAGATCCATCTTCCTCCTTGGCTGTCTCTTGTACAGATGTTTTTGGTGGGACTTCAGACTCAATGAGTTCTTCGACTTTTCCCACTGCCTCCTCCATCTTCATTTCAGAAGTGAGTTAAATCATGGAGCAGAGTCTAGGAAACTATTAAAGATGCAACAGGAAACCAACCTGTACAAAAACACACAAAATCAATAAACAGAAATGGCAGATTATTTAATCAACACAACATGCCTATCTTCCTCAGTAGGCTGGCAAAAGCTACCATTATACAAGCCTTTAAAATATATGTATCTGTTAACTGCTTGATCATCAGTCAAATTCAAAAGACTTAGTATTACTACCATTAAAATCCTAGCATATATAGCTACTAAAAATGACATAACATGAATCACTGACCTACTAAGGTCCCCAAAAACCAAAAAAATCAATCCTGTTGCCATCCAGTCGATTCCAACTGCTAGGTGGTACAAATAGTTTACGCTCAACTGCTAACCTAAAGGCTGGCAGTTCAAACCCACCCAGGGGTACTGCTGAAAAGGCCTGGCAATCTGCTTCTGTAAAAATTACAGCCAAGAAAACCCTAAAGATCAGTTCTACTCTGTCACACGTGGGTCACCATGAGTTGGAATTGACTTGATGGCAACTCATAATAATAACAACTGAACCTGGAAGGCAAGTAACTAAATAAGGATCTTCAACTTTAAAACTTTATTTGAAGTGTTCAAGAAAGGAATCCTCAAAACACTAATATAGTTAAAATACATGTTTTGACTTTAATATGAATAAAAACAGAATGCTTTAAAAAAAAAAAAAACTAGCCTAGAAAACAATTAGTTAACTGGAATGACTACTTTTACCCTGAAATCTTCAAAGAAAGGAGGTGGGGTGGGGGGGTCACAGTGATGTTTTTATGATTTAAAAAAACTTCAACTACATGCATTTGGCAAATGAGCAAGCAAGCAAAATAATTACAGGTAGTCCCCAACTTACGATGTATTCGAGTTACAATGAACCACACTAACAACTGTTTGTTTGGTGGGGGAGGAATGTATATCTTATCGTTAATATGTACTAATACAGTATTAAAATATATCTATCTGTAAGCTTATATGCAATGTTTCCAACTCCCAAAGACAAATAGAGATCAAATTTATAAAGATACTGATAATAATGAAAACTAAAAAAAAAAATGAGGTATTTGACTTACGTTAGAACTGACTTACAACAGAGTCATCAGAACACAATCCCTTCGTAAGTCAGCGACCACCTGTATATGCATTCAAATCTGTCTGCCATTCCCCTCAATAGGAGTTGCTCTAGAGAGGCAATGAGGTGGGAGGCTGAATTTACTGTTCCCTCAGTTCTTAGTTCCCATATACTTCTCATTATGCTTAATGTAAGTCTAGAATTAAAATGTTTTCTTTCATAAACAATAGCCACTAAACACAACTACTTTATGAACCCAGAAAATCTAGCATACGCTACTCTATGAATGACTTCAAGGATTCAAGAGAAAACTCCTTACACACATTTCCCACCTTATATGCTGACTTTGGAACCTAAACTATCCACCTTGCCACCATCCCATCTTGGGTGTGTGAGACACAACTCTACTTCATCAAGGAGGAATGGGACATAATCCGTAATCACGAGAGTTGTTACCTATTTAGCGCAAGCTTCACTGGCTGGTGGTTTCTCTAAGAAGATGCTAAGAAATGAGCAAAGCAAAAAAAATACTTTGCCCTGTACATGTGATGTTAAAGAAGGCAGCTATCATGATGCCCCAAAGGCCACAGACAGACACAAACATTAAGCTAGATGATACACTGAGTCAGGTGAACTAAGACAGCTCTATCACTTCACTCCATCATGTTACCACAATAGTTCAACTTATGATAAATGGCCAACTAAAAGATTATCTGAAAAAACTTTTAATTGCTCTAACATGCCAGGCCTACTTTTTAATTTTCATGAACACAAATATTCTATATACCTGAATATGTCTGTCATGGCCTGTTTTTAGCTGCTGATAAAACAGGCATTCTGATAGTTTCCTTATCATGCTCATAAAAAGCAGAACATTGATGGTCACTGAAAACACTTAACTATAAAATGATTCCATGTGTAGCCTACTTTATTAGCACATTTACATCATTACTAATTTTTTTAGTTAAATGAAAATAAGCATAATGTTATTCCTAATGCCATTCCCAAGCTAATGCAACACCTCTGAAAGCCAACAGAGGGAGTAAGAGTTAAACCAACAAACTGCCAGTGTCATAAATGAAGCCCGCTGGCAATATAAACAGAAAACAAAATATTAGTATTTAAGTAGTGACATAAAACACTCCCACGTATAAAGACTAAACCCAAGATTTCCAAACGAATAAAATGAGAGGTGATCCTTCTGTAGGGAATCAAGTTACATATTCTGGAATAAAGATTTTTCTTAAAAAGTTGAAATATCTAAGAAATATACTCAAAGGAAATTAATTTCAGTCCTACGGCACAGGCATTGAGAAGTCTCAAATTAATTTCTGAAAGCAGAAAGCACTGGATGCTTTCAAAGCATAGAATACAACAACAGGCTAAAAAGTAAATTTGTTAAAATCACCATAAAAATCTTGTTTCTTTAGGAAATAAGTTGTGTATGCAGCACAAATAAATCTAGACTTTATCCTTGTAAGAAAACAGGAAAATATCAATGGCTTTCGATATGACACATCAAGCAATTATCTTTTATTTCAAGTTCCTTAAATTTAACTGTTGAGAGTCACAATAATTTCTGTTGCCTAAATTAAGCAACTAGAATTTCAGTCAAAACTACTTAAATATGCCCAAACCAATCACAAAAGACTGTCATAAACCATAAGTAAGACACCAGTTAGTTCATCCTGGTATGTCCATAAAATGGAAAACTATATGCCCATAAAGAATTAGAAAGCGCTTTACATAATAATATGATATAATTTTCAATACATACTATTAAATGGACAAAAAACAGTACATTATAAATGCTAGGTTGTGTACGATTTTGCAACAATAACAACAACCAAAAAGGGGGCAGGGGGTATACATGCTGATACTAATTAGACATAACCAATCATCTCATGGGATTAGTTCTCTTGGTTTGAGGGCTTAAGTCTGTGGTCTCATGGGACAATCCAGTCAACAGGCATAATATAGTTTTCAAAGTTTATGTTCTACCTCGGAACATGGAGAGTAGTGTCTGGGGTCTTAAAAGCTTATGAGAGGCCATCTAACATACAACTATTGGTCTTTATTCATCGGGAACAAAAGAGAAAGAAGGAAACCCAAGAATCAGAGAAGGAACTGGACTACAGGAATAACTGTCTACATGAATCACTGCCTCCTCTAACTTGAAACCAGAAGAACCAGACGGTGCCTGGCTACCACTACTGAATGTTCAGATCAGGAACACAACAGATGAATCCTGATAAACAGGAGAAAAACGTGGAACAAAACTTCAAGTTCTTAAAGAATCCAGACTTAACTGGACCTAGTGAGGCTAGAGGAGTCCCCAAGACCGTGGCCCTGAGTTGTTCTTCAAACCCTGAACTGAAACTATCCCCTGAAGTCATCTTTACACTAAGTAATAGTTTAACCCAAAGAATAAAATACAGATTGTCACCCTTGAGTACTGCATTAAATTTTTTTTTTTTTTAAACCTATATAAGACCAAAGGGTCAACAAGCTATTTTAAAGCCTAGACAAGTAGGTTGGTGGGCAGGGAGACTAAGTAAATGGAAATGAAACAACTAGACCAGAAATAAGGAGAATGCTGACACAATGTAAAGAATGTAACCGATTTCCCCATCTTTATGTCTAGAAACTGGAACAGGAGCAGGTTTTGCTGTGAATATTTTCATCAAAAATACAATTAAATAATAAAATTTTTAAAAAACTATGGTACATTATACCATTTGGGCAAATAAAGGACAAAATTTATATATGAGTTTGTTCACAGATGCACAGAATCTCTGGAAGGGTACGTAAGCAAACAGTTAACACCCACTGTCTTGGGAACGAAAGAGGGTAACTGAAGAAATAGGAGTGGAAGACTTTCGATTTTACGTCCTTTTGCACCGCCTGAATTCGTATCACATGCAAAGTATTATTTCTTCAAAAATCTACTCTGACATAAAATAAAAGTCTTCTGAAGGAAAGGGAGTTGTGCTTTTTCTAGCCATGACACCAGACTACTATTTAGGTGAATTTGGTTAGTGAGTTCTACTATGTTTTCCCCCTGTAGTGGAATTCTGTCATAATTTATAAAGTATAAGAAAAGAAAAATCATGGGAAGTGGAAATACAATCTCCAACAAAACTCCCTACAGTGGAATAAAAATGAAGTGCCTTAATCACAGAAGGAAAAGATGTCATACATAAACATAAATTTCAAACAACCAGATTATTTACAGCATCTATTGTTTTGGTCAGGAAAACAAAGTAGATTTTTTCTGGCAGGGCCAATCAAGCAGTTGGAGGTAGAAAATGATAAAACTATTAAATGCAAATGCCATCTTGTAAATGGAGTAAAACGCTCAACCCTCAGGTTTAATGTTCACAGTGAATTTACTGAGTATACAAAACCAAACCAAACCCATTGCCATCAAGTCAATTCCGACTCACAGCAACCCTACAGGACAGAGTAGAACTGCCCCACAGGGTTTCCAAGCAGCAGCTGGTGGATTCGGACTGCCAACCTTTTGGTTAGCAGCCGAGCTCTTAACCACTGTGCCACCAGGGCTCTGCTGAATATACAGCATTTATCCTATTAGAACAGCATTTTCTCCCATGCTGTTTTTCTCTCCAATCCCAAAGCAGCCCCCTTCTATGTGGGTATCAGAGGCCATTCCCTCTCTCTAGATCCTTATCTTGATTATTCCTTGGTTCTCATCAACTTCTCATACTCAACTGGATCCTTCCTTCCTTCCTTCCTTTTTAATCTCCTCCTTCCACCATCTCAACCTCACATCTCCTCTTCCAGGTACTACTGTAGCTTCTTTTACAGCCAATGTTATTAAGAGAGTTGTCTAAAGACCCTGCCTCCATGTCCTTACCTCTTACACTCCCTCCCCAACCCATTCCAATATGACATCTGCTTCCATTCAGGGTTTCTAATTTGTCTGTTCCGGTTCAAACTCCTGCTGATCATTTGCATTTCTAACAAGTTCCCTGCTGAGAATTTCCACTTCCATCCAGATATACTGAATCAGAATCAACATTTTTAACAAGATCCCCAGGTAATTCTTGTATATAATTTCCTGGGAACTTGTTAGAAATGCTTCTGTCAAACCAGTGGAACAGCTCTTATCAGGGTCATTAATTACCCCCATATCTCTAAAATCAACAGATATACCTAGCCCTAATCCTACTTTAATGTCTAAGCAGCATTCCATGCCTGACCACCCCTTCTCTTCCTTAAAAACATTCTTTGGCTTCAAAGTTTCCCTATTCTTCTGGCTGCTCCTTCTCAGTCTCCTTTGTAGGCTTAACTTCCTCCACCAAATTTCAGGATTTAGTCCGAGGGCTAGGTCCTCTTCTCAATTCACCTAAGTAGCCTGTTTTACATCAACAGTTTCCAATGTCACCTCTGCACTAGTAATTCTAATTTTGTTTCTCCAGCTCAGACCTTCTCTGAACTCTATATAACAGTTTATCCAAGGACTCACCTGACATCTCCATTTGGATTTCACAAAGGCAACACAATTTCATAATGTCTAAAACCGAATTAGTCGTCTCTGATCTACTCCACCCTACTCCTTCTCTAGTTTTCCTTAGCTCATTAAACATCACCACTACTCTTACAATTGCTCACATCAAAAACTTGAGGATTATCCTTGACAATGCCTTCTCCTTTACTCACTGCTTCCCATCATTCACTCATTCCTATCAACCTTACCTCCTAAATAGTTTTCTAACCTCTCCACTATCCTCCATCTCTACTGTCATCACCCTAGATAAAAACTACGTCATTTATTTCTCAAAGGAATACTGACAATCTTCTCCTAACTGCTCTCTCCATATTCAATCTTGCTTCCACCCAACAATATGTTCTTCACACAGGAGACAGAACAATGTTTTTACAAAACAAATATGATATGTTTACATGAGAAAGTATTTTTTAAATGTCCTACAAGACTTTTTAGGAGGTTTGGAGGTGACTAAGAAAAGGGTAGTCAAAAGCAACTTGAGTTTGATCTGATATGCTTTACTCTTCCCTTAACAAAGGGCTACATGTAAAAACAAAAGAAAGTTAAGCTGTTAATTCTGGACAATGGAAAGCGGGCAATTTATTAGCTTCATACTCTTTCAGAAACTAAGATGACAGAAGATGAGTACAGGCAGAAGACTTAAACCATGGAAAAGAAGTAGTATTACCCCTCCTCCCCCATCTCCACTCCCAGGAGACAAGGAAGTGGAAACTGTAAGTGAATGAGGCTGCTGCGAAAATCTGGAGAAAAACTGAGGAAGTTCATTCCATGTCAGACCTTCTTGGTCTGCAAAGCTTAATTACAAGATGAAAAAGAACACAGGTTTTCAGGTTTGTGAAAAATGAAAAGGTTATAACATCTGCTACAGAGAATCTGACAGTGAATAAAACTTCTAAGTACTATAATTTACATAAACAGTCAAAAGTAACAATTCACAAATACTCAATTTTCAAAATATTTGAGGACCATTAACACAAACTTAAGGAAGGGAAATTTGATGCCTCTTTCCTGCTCAAAAGCCCTTCCCATCTCTCCAGTTTCATCTTGGGCCACTTACACCCTCACTCTCTCCAGAGAGGAAAGAGAACCTGGAAGAATGTCACATAAACAGAGCTTCTTTGAATCTCTGGCCTTTCATGCTCATTTTGTGTCTGTCCTCTTACTGGCTAACTCTTCACAGATGTCAGAATATTCCTTACTCTCTGAAGTCTTATTAAAACCATAGTTTAGCTTAACTAAGTAAAGAATGTCTGCCTTGAGCACTGTGGTCTTTTAAGATCTATCTATATGGGATCAAACTGACAACAGCAACTAGAAAGATCAGACAGGAAAGTTGGGAGCTGTGAGTTTGTTAATAGGGGAGGAACAACTCAGAAAACGAGGGTGAGAATGGTTGCACTACTCGAAGAATGTAATCAATGTCACTGAATTGTACATGTAAAAATTGCTGAACTAGTTTATGTTCTTCTGTGTATATGTTCAACAAGAAAAAAATAATAAAATATTTTTAAAAAAGAACATAAAAGATCATTTACAATATACCTGACAAATGGTATTCCAACCCACAGTCTAATTAAATACTTGCAGTGACCAAGAAAATCACTGCCTTCTAAAACAGCCCTTGATGTCTTCTAGCTTTGCAGCAACATTCCTTATGATCACATTCAGGAACAATTCATCTGTATACACCAACATCCACAACGTGCCAGGCTAAATGGAAGGAATAATCACATCCAAGAAACTTAACATTTTCACTTATTATCTAATATGCAGCTCCCATTAAAATGTTCCCAACTGTCCCCTATAGCCTTTTTTTTTTGTTTTTAAGTACAGGATCCAATTTGTTCTATCTCTATAGTTACCTTTAATCTAGATCAGTCCCATCTACTTTTTGTTTTATTTTGTCTTTCATGGCATTGACATTTTTGAAGATCATAGGTCAGTTGTTTTTCGGTATGTCCCACAATCTGGATTTGTCTGATTGTTTCCTCATGATTAGATTCAGGTTAAATATTTTAGGCAACAATGTATATTGGTGATGTTGCCTATTTTAAAAAAATATAAAAAGATATTCCTTACTTACAGTAGCCTTTGGGTATCTTAACAGTCTTACGGACTAATATGATCCCTACTTATATGCATATTAGAGTCGCTGGGTGATGCAAATGGTTAACTTGCTTGGCTGCTAACAGAAAGCTTGGATGCTCGAGTTCAACCAGAAGTGCCTTGGAAGAAAGCCCTGGTGATCTACTTCTGAAAAATCAGACATTGAAAACCCTATGGAGCACAGCACTACTCTGACATACATGGGGTCACCATTAGTCAGAATCAACTCGTCTACGACAACTGGTACAGTTTATGTGCATATTACCCATACCATATTTTCCTTCCCAGCACTTTGCATAGCTGCAATTAAATAACTGTGTAATTGCTTAATGTTCATCCTCCATAAAGCATGAGGACACAGAAAGGTTTAAAGGAAATGAATTAAAAAATGATATAACCAAGAAAACCCAGCTAGTTTCTGGTTTATCACTATGTATTAACAGGCAAAACAGAGCTTAAGGCAGAATTTATTACCAAGACAAAAGGTATTACTTTAGTCTTGCATGACCCAATGATAAATACAGTGAGAATCTGTGGGCTTTCTCTTCTATCTTGCAAATTTCTGAAGGTCATCAGTTAAGAGCGGAGATGAAGGAGGTGATGTTGGGGTTGGTAAGTGCAGCGGGATGGATAGCTTTTATATGCCTTTCTAGTCATAGTCTTGTAACTCCCACCAAAAGATTGGGTGGGACTATGCAAATAAGGTGCTTATGGCCCACCAGGGGTACCAGACAGCTTGCTAATAATGCAGATAGGGTGCACAGCAGGGGGCGGGGTGTCATGCAAATAAGGTACATGGAACCCTAACAAGAGGACTGGTCAGTTTTGCCATCCTGCTAGGCTTAAGAGAGCCAATCCCAGAGCAGAGAGGGACCTGACTACCACCAAGAAGAAGAGACGGGAGCAGAGCGTGTCCTTTGGACCTGGGATCCCTGCACCGAGACCCTCCTAGACCCAGGAGACAGAGCTGTAGCACCAAAGACGTCAAGAGGCCAAGAAGCAGGGGCAGAAAAACAGTGGCAGCAGCGGCAAGAGAACCAGGAAAACTGCAGGAGACAGCATGGTAAGTTTCCTGGCCCAAGGAGTGAGAAAGATGAGAACCTTCAGGCAGGAGCCTTGCTGGCAGAGTGGGGTGCCGCTGGGCACTTACTGACAGAGCTAAAGAGCTTTGTAAAACTTGCACGAACAGGGCAGAAGCCAGGCTGAGGGGCCGAGGGCCAAAGAGAGGCCTGCCTGAGAGCACAGCTGAGAAGAACTGTCCTGATCAAAGAACTGTATCCTGAGTAATTTCTCATCCTGAATTGTAACCTGTTACTTCCATAATAAACCCATAATCATGAGCACTGTCTGTGAGTTCTATGTGGCCATTGCAACAAATTATCAAACCCAGCAGAGAAGTAGAGAATGCCCTGGTAGGGAAGGCTAGTGTTGGAATTGGTAAAAAGGTTAGAGAATGGAGGCACTTCTGACCTCCACCTCATACCAATCAGCCTTGGGCTGCTGATGCTGATAATGATTCTTCCCCTTTGTGAAGTCAGAGGACAGATGCGCCCACCACCTCCCCACCTCGCCTTTTTTTACAATGAGAGAAGCAGGTGTGAAACAGTAGTGGGAAAGTGAAGGAGCTAGGAAAGCACAGCAGAATACAACTTCCAGGCAACAGTAAGGGCCCACGTTAAGGGTTGTAGCTACGAACTTAAAAGTGGATGTGTTTTTCTCCTTTCAAGTTCAGCTGCATAAGTACAAGTGCAGAGGAGGCAGAAGTTAGACTTCACCAGAATTATACTCCTGCCAAGTAAGCAGAAAAAAGCAAGAGTGTGTGAAAGGAAAGGATTTTGATGATCACATCAAGGTGGTAAAAACGTGGTAGCACCAATAAATTGGATATCCCAGTGAGGTCAAAGAATGTTAAAGCCAGGGTATTCCAGAGAGTGAGACATAAAGAAGATGGTGGGTGGGTCAGAGAGTGCTGTGAATGAAATTCAGATGACAGAATGATTGCACTTACTGGTAGCTGACAAGATCTACAACAGTCCTACTCAAAGTGTTGGTGAATGATTGTCCTTCTCCAATGAGAGAAGTATAGAAATTGAGAGTGATTGGAAACTTAAAGCAATTAGACATTGTGTTGACATCCAAACAGCATTTCAATTTCCTAGTAACTGATTTTCGCTGTATTGTACAAGAAAAATTGATCCATGATGGATTGGAAATAAAAAAAATACCAGTGCTTCATAACAGATAGCTCAAGAAGCACTGGTTAGAGTACAACCATGAAAGTACATGGCCGAGGCAGGATGGAGTGTGAAAATCTTTACAGGAAGAGGTCACAGAACTGGCCAGTGTTGGAAGAATCATCTACGTGTTGATTGAAATTACCAAGAATTATGACAAGAGTCTTAATGAGCAAAATGCCACTAAGCAAGAACAAAAACTGTGGCAATATCAATGGGTAAGTGATCAAGAGATGACAGCAATATGGGGGTGATGGATAATATAATGTGATATCATAAGATTCCAAACTGGATTTTCTTAGAAGGAGGAGAAAAATTATCTGAAACTCAGCAATGAGGAACAGGGAAGTTACTTACCCCTCCTCCTGTAGGCCACAGAATAAGAAAAAACACAGCCAGCACTTGCAAGGTGAAGTAGTGTCCTCAGGGGAGAGTTGGGTCTCCATTAGTGTAAGAAGATAAAGAGAAGTTCAGAGAAAGGTCCAGATTACTGGTGATTTTGCTGATGATGAGCTGTGAATTCTGAGGGCACTGTGGAAGGGAGCTGAAGAAGAGGGGAAGGGAACTGAATGAGGAGAACACAAGGGAATGTGCAGTGCTTTATGGAGTGCAGGAAATAAGGAGTGACTTAGGAGTTTTGAGCCTCTTGGTGACACTGATGAAACAAAAACTTACCCTTGCATTTGTAATGTACTCAGATATTTTCTTTTCCATTCTATACATTAAAAGCATTTAGTGCTAGTCATGACTCAGTAACTTGACTTCACAACCAAAAGGTGGCAACTCATAGTTGTAAAACTGCCTAGAGGAACTCATACACACTTATAAGGATGATCATAGCAACACTGTTTTTGTAGCAGATAAACAAAGTAAAAATAAACATCAAACATCTAGTAATGTTAGAATGGATAAATCGTGGTAAATTTCTACAATAAAATAGCATTGAGAGTGGAAACAAATGAAGGACAACTATAATATACATCAATGTGGATGAATCTAAAAGACAATGATAAGCACCATCTAAGATACATCTATCGGTCCCATCATGTTCAGAGCAAAGGAGAATGAAGAAACCAAAGACACAAGGAAAATATTAGTACAATGGACTAATGGACCACATGAACCACACAGCCTCCACCAGCCTGAGCCCAAAACTAGATGGTGCCCAGCTACCACCAATGACCCCTCTGACTGGGATCACAGTAGAAGGTTCTGGACCGACTTGAAGAAAATTGTATAACAAAATTCAAATTCACAAAAAGAAAAGACTAGACTTACTGGTCTGACAGAGACTGGAGGAGCCCCAGAGACTATGGCCCCCAGACAACCTGCTAACTCAGAACTGAAGCCACTCCCAAAGTCTATCTTTCAGCCAAAGATTAGATAGGCCTATAAAACAAACAATAACACACGTGGAGAACGGGTTCTTAGTTCAGTGAAGTATATGAGACCAAATGGGCAACACTTGCCCAAAAGCAAAGACGAGAAGGCAGGAAGGGACAGGAAAACTAGATGAATGAACATGGAGAGCCCAGGGTAGAAAGAGAAAGAGTGATAACATATTGTGGGGATTGCAACCAATGTTACAAAATAATCTGTGAATAAATTTTTGAATGAAAACTAATTTGCGCTATAAACTTTCACCTAAACCACAATAAAATTAAATATATATATCATTCAAAAAACAAGCAAATTCAAAAAAAAAAACTTAGTATTGTTCAATTTAAATAAAATTCAAAACAAGAAAAAATTTGTTATACATGGATACTTAATTGTATAGTAAAAACTACTTTAAAAAACAAGGGAATGGTTACCAAAAATTCAGAATAATGGCTACTTCTGAGTAGAAGAGATGTGATGGCTTATGAGTACACATCTAAAGTACTGGTAGAGCAGGACTCCTGCTCACGGGCCAAGTGAGGGGCCAGCAAAACTTCTAACCAAAATGCAACTATAGAGCAAAAACAAACTAACAAAAACAACTATTTGAGGGTTCTGGAAATCAATCAAAACCATACAACAAACCGAGAAGTATTGCTGTTTGAAAAATTGCCGAACCATTTGTTAAGGACAGTGGGAGTCAGTGGTGTTCTTGCCTTGGGCTGTTCTCATCTCTCAGCCAAAGAAGTGGGAGGTACTGCTGGAGTCAAGCAAGTCCTGAGGATCCCCATGTTCGGGGCTGCAAAGGAAGTTCACTCAATTTGGAGTGGTAGGCCACACCCATGTCCAGGGGCATTGTCAGTGCAAGTGACAATATCAGCAGCAGGTAAGCAGGAAAAGCTAAGAGCACTACTAGCCTGATGAAGTGGACATGAACAGGTTAAGCATTCTTGGCTGACGCTGCTGACCTATGCAGAGGAGATGCCAAAGGGTCCAACAGAAAGTAAAAGCTGAGGCCAACTTGAAAAATGGCCTTATCTTCAAAATGTGCTTCCCCATCCACATACAAGGAGCCCTGGTGGCACAATGGTTAAACTCTTGGCTGTAAGAAGAAAGGT
The DNA here is from genome assembly GCF_000243295.1 of Trichechus manatus latirostris. NCBI lineage: Eukaryota > Metazoa > Chordata > Mammalia > Sirenia > Trichechidae > Trichechus > Trichechus manatus. Next base: position 1,172,120 of record NW_004444014.1, read on the forward strand.
CAGCAGTTCAAAGCCACCAGCAGCTCTGTGGGAGAAAATAACTTGGCAATCTGCTCCTGTAAAGATTTCAGCCTAGGAAACCCTATGGGGCAATTTCTACCATCTTATAAGGTCGCTATGAGTCAGAATCGACCCAACACCACACAACAACATCCACATACAAGAAGTCCTGATGGTACAATGGTTAAGCACTTGGCTACTAACTGAAAAGTCAGCAATCTGAACCCACCAGCTGCTCCATGGGAGAAAAAACCTGACAATCTGCTCCCATAAATATTACAGCCTAGGAAACCCTGTAGGGTAGTTCTACTGTGTCAAATGAGATCGCTATGAGTCAGAATACTCGACAGCACACAACAACAATATCCACATACAGAAGCATCAACAGAAAATGGAAAGCCTTACTAGTTCGAGGTATCTGAACACAACCTCTGTCTAATCACTGGCTGAACACTCAACTATGCAGACACAGGAACAACAACTAGAAAGCCAGGCTTAAAATAAAAACAAAAAAGAAAAAGGGGGAAAAAAGTGAGCAAAGACATCAACAACCAAACATTTCAGGAAAGACATATTTCACAGATTTAACTTAGCTGTTGAGAAAGGGCATTAAATTCTCCGGGAATCCAGATTTCTGGGGTCCATGGAGTTGGAATGACTCACCCAGGTCACTGCCCTGAGATCTTCTGAACCTTAAGCCTTGAGAAAACCAGTTTCCTAAAGTCACCTTGAAGTCAAACAACAGCCTAGTAAGTAGCTTAGTAAAATTGTTTTGCCTAAGGCATAGGGCACTTCTGAAGAATTATCTATGTAAATTACCTATGGTCAGACTAGAAACCGTGTTTTACGGTAAACTGAAATTATATAAACACTGCTCTGGCATGTTTCCATGGGAATGTCAGCAACGGGGTATAAGAACATTTGGAAGTTCTTTAATCTTTGGAACATTTTTGACTCCCAATTTGCAAATTATACATTAAATAAACTTCAATCAATTTATATTATTGGCTTAATTATGATTTTTGTCTTAACGTTAAAAGAAAGAGCAACAGCAGCACCTTCCAAGGGAAAAATAACCAGAATCAAAACTTGCTACAATATGTTATCTAAAATGCTTGGTTTTCAACAAAAAATTAAGACACTTCTGAAGAAACAAGAAACCATGACTGTCATGGATTGAATTATGTCCCCCAAAAAATGTGTTTATCAATTTGGCTGGGCCATGATTCCTTATGGTGTGGTTGCCCTCCCGTTTCCTGACCGTAATTTTATGTTAAAGAGGATCAGGGTGGGATTTTAACACCCCTACTAAGGTCATATCCCTGATCCAATGTAAAGGGAGTATCCCTGGGGCATGGCCTGCATCACCTTTTATCCTACAAAAGAGAAAAGGAAAGGGAAGCAAGCAGAGAATTGGGGAACTCATACCACCAAGAAAGCAGTGCTGGGAGCAGAGTGCGTCCTTCCGACCTGAGGTTCCTGTACTGAGACGCTCCCAGACCAAGGGAAGACTGATGCATCACAAGGACCTTCCTCTAGAGCCGACAGAGAGAGAGAGCCTTCCCCTGGAGCCAGTGCCCTGAATTCAGACTTCTAGCCTACTGGACTGTGAGAATAAACTTCTGCTTGTTAAAGCCATCGACTTGTGGTATTTGTGTTACAGCAGCACTAGATAACTAAGACAATGACCCATACATAGGAAAAAAAGCAGTTAATAGAAACTGAGTGTGCTCAGATGCCAGACTTAGCAAAGATTTCAAATTAGCTCTCATAAGTATGTTCACACAAATAAAGGAAAACGTTTAAAATTGTAAAGTAAACTATGACAATGAATCAACAAATAGAAAATCTCAGTAAGATTAAAAAAACACTAAAAAGGGCAAAATGGAAGAAACTGTAGTTTTCTTGAAAAGTACAAAAACTGAAGTAAAAATTTCACTACAAGAACTAAACAGCAAATACGAGGTGGCAGAAAAATCAGTGAACTTGAAGATGAATCAATAGAAATGGTCCAATTTGAAAAATGGAGAGATAAAAGACTGAAGAAAAATCAACAGTGCCTTAGAAGCATATCGGACAACATCAAGAGTACCAACATATGTGTAATGGAAATCCCAGAAAGTCAGGAAAGTGATAAAAAGAAATAAGAATAGTCAAAAACTGCTTTCTCAATTTGATGAAAAACATTACACATCCAAGAAGCTCAACAAATCTCAAGTAGGATAAATACACAGTGACTTACATCTAGGCACATCATAGTCAAATAACTGAAAGACAAAGAGAAAAATCTTAAAAGTAGCAAGAGAAAAATAACAGCATGTAAAAGGGAATCAAATCAATTAACAGTTGACTTCTCCTCTCAAACAATGCAGGCCAGAAGGTAGTGAAATGACATATTCAAAGTGTTGAAAGAAAAAAAGTTGTTAACCAAGAATTCTATGTCCAGCAAAACTATTCTTTGGAAATGAAGGTGGGAAGAGAAATCTGCCTTACAATAAATACTAAAGGAAGTTCTTTAGGCTGAAAGAAAGTGGCACCAGACAGTGACTCAAATGCACACTCAAACAATAAGAACTAAAAATTGTAAATATGTGGGTTAACATAAAAGGCTCTGTACGTAATTTTTCTTATTTCTTCTCTTATTTTAAAAAACAAATTAATAACAATAATTATAACACTGTATTGTTGGTTTATTATATGCATATAATAGATATGAAAATAATAGTATATGAGAAAACAGAACATGGAGCTATACTGGAGCAATGTTTCTATATTTTACTGGATTTAAGCTGGCATTTATTTAAAGACTGTGAGAATATACACATATAATCCCTAGAGAAACCACTATGAAGACAACTTAAAAATGTATAGTTGAAATATGAACTCCAAAAAAAGGCAGTAAAGAAGATACAAAGGAACAACAATAACAAAGATATGAAGCATACAGAAAACAGCAAACTGACAAATGTAAATCCTGCCATACCAATAATCACATTAAATGTAAACGGTCTACACAACCCAATCAAAAGGCAGAGACTGTCAGACTGGATAAAAATATCCAGTCACATGCTGTCTACAAGAGACATACCTTAAATTCAGAGGCATAAACAGGTTGAAAGTAAAAGGATGAAAAAAGATATATTATGCAAACAGCCAACAAAGGAGAACTGAAATGTCTATCAATAACTCACAAAACAAACTTTAAAAAAGAAACATTACTAGAGACAGGGAGGAACACTTCATAATGATAAAAAGGTTGTATATCAGGAACATATAAAAATTATAAATGTATGCAAACTTAAAACAAGATACATGAAACAAAAACTGACAGAATGAAAAGAAAGCAAAAATTCAACACTAATACATAGCTGGAGATTCTAATACCACTCTAAATGGAAAAAACAGACAGGAAAGCAGCCATAATACAGAAGACTTAAAGACTATCAACCAACTCAACCTAGCTGACATATATAAAACAGTCCACAAAATAAATGCAGAAGGCACATTTTTTTTCAAGCACACATGGGACATTCTAAAAGAAAGACCATATACTAGGCCACAAAACAAGTCTCAATAAATTTAAAGGGGTTAAAATCTATGAAGTATGCTGTCCAATCAAAACAGAAGTAATTAGAAATTAACAATAGAAAAAAATCTAGGAAATCCGCGAATATTTGGAAATTAAACATTTCTGAATAACACATAGATCAAAGAAGGAATCACAATGGAAATTAGAAGCTATTATGAACTGAAGGAAAGCAAATACAATCAAAATTTACAAGTTGTGGCTAAAGCACATGAGGAAAATTTATAGCCTCCTTAAAAAAAAAAAAAGAAAAAAAAAAAGGTCTCAAATCAATGACCAAATCTTCTACCTTAAGAAACTAAAAAAAAGCAAACTCCAAAGCAACAAACAGAAAGGAAATACTAAAGATTAAAGAAAAAAAATTTTAAAAAAAACAAGGAAACAGGAGAAAAATAGTACAGAAAAAACAATTAAAACCAAAAGCTAGTTCTTTGAAAAGATAAACAAAATCAACAAACTTTTAACTAGACTGGAATCCTGGGTGGAGCAAATGGCTAAGCCCTTGGCTACTAAACAAAAAGCTGGCAGTTTGAATCCACCCAGAGGCACTTCGAAAGAAAAGGCTGGTGATCTACTTCTAAAAGATCACAGCCACTGAAAACCCTATGGAACACAGTTCTACTCTGATACACATGGGTATGCCATGAGTTGGAATCAACTTGACAGCAATTGATTTGGCTTTTGGGTTTGTTTTTTTAGCTAGACTGATCAAGGTGGGAAAAAAAAAAAAAAACCAACAAATTACCAAACTGAGAAACAGAAAAGCAGAAATCACTACCGAACTGCTGGAAATTAAAGAGATTATAGAGGAATATTATGAATAACTTTATGCCAAAAAAAAAAAAAACAGATAACTTAGAGGAAATAGACAAATCCCTAGAAAGACAAAAATTACTGAAACTGACTCAAGAAGAAACAAAAAATCTGAATAGATGCATACCAAGTAGAGAAACTGAATAATTTAAAACCTTCTTGCTTAGAAAAGCCTATGCCTAGATGACACCCTTGGTGAATTCTATCAAATATTAATGAAGAGAAGAAATAATACCAATACTTAACGAACTGTTTCAGAAAACGGAAAAAACAATTCTATGAGGCTAATATTCCTCCCAAACTCCAGCAGCTGTGAAGGTGATACTGTTTGGAAAAAAGGTCTTTGAATATGTTGACTTAAGTTAACATGAGGTCATACTGAAGTAGGGTGGGCCCTAATCCAATCTGAGTGGTGTCCTTAAAAAAAAAAAAAGAGAGTGTGTGACAGGGAAGAGGGTCATGTGATGATGGAGTTACCCTGCAGCTACAAGCCAAGGAACACCTGGGGCTACATAAAGCTGGGAGACAAGAAATGATCTTCCTCTAGAGCCTTTGAAGAGAATACGGTCCTGTAGATACCCTGAATCTAGGCTACTATGCCCCAGAAATCTGAGACAATAAATTTCTATTGCTTAAGGTCACCCCCAGTTGTGATATTTTATTATGGCAGCCCTAGGAAACTAATACACAAACCAAATCCAGCAACATACAAAAGAATTTTACACCATGACCAAGAGGGATGTATTCCAGAAATATAATGTTGATTTAACATCTGAAAAAGCAATCAATGTTATACACCATATCAACAGAATAAGGGATATGATATTCTCATAGATGCAGAAAAGGCATATAACAAAAGTCAACACCCATTCTTGATAAAAACTTTCAACTAGGAATAGAAGGGAACTTCCTAAACCTGACAAAGGACTAACATCATACCTAATAGTGAAAGAAAGACTGAAGGCTTCCCCCTCAGACTGGTAGCTATGTAATGATGTCCATTCTCACCCTTTTTATTCAACATTGGACAGAAGATTCTAGTAAATGCAATTAGGCAAAAAAAAGAAAAAACATCCAGATTAGAAAAAAAGTAAACCTGTCTTCAGAGGCAACAAGATCTTTTATGTAGAAAATCTTAAGGAATATTCAATAAAACTACTAGAACTAATAAGTTTAGCAAGGTCACAGAATACAAGATCAATACACAAAAATCAATTGTATTCTAGATACTAGCAATGAACAATCTGAACATGAAATTAAAACAATTCCATTCATAATAGCTGCAAAAATACTTAGGAATACACTTAACAAAATAAGTGGGAGACTTGTACCAAGAAAACTATAAAGAATTGTTTTGTTGACAGAAACTAAAGAAATCTAAATTCCAAAAGGTTTTTTTTTTTTTAAAGAAATTTGCAAACTAATCCTAAAATTTACATGGAAATGCAAAATACTCAGAATAGTTAAAACAATTCTGAAAAAGAAAAACAAAACTAAAAATGTCCGCACTTCAAAAATAAAACCGTTAAGAAAAGGAAAACACGTATTTTCTCAGACTGGGAGAAAATACTTGCAAGTCATATATCTGATAAAGGACTAGTGTCCACAATATAGAAAGAACTCGTACAACTCAAGGTATTCACATATGCTCTTCCCTCTGCCTTGAAATGCTCTTCTTTCCCAATTTTTCCCAACTAACTCCCCCATCCTTCGGCTCAGAGAACATGTCCTCAGAGATGCCTTCCTTGATCACCTCCAGAGTAAATTATATTCCCTATTAAAACTCTGTGGCAAATCCCTTCTTCATTTGGTAAAAGAATCCCTACGTTAAGTAGCCATGCACACAGTTGCTCACCTAGAGACTACACTATCCAGCCTCTCTTGCAACTAAGGTGCGTCAATATAACTAATTTCCAGATAATGAGATGTGAAAAGTCAGGTGTTCATCTTTCAAGTAATGAGCTCTACTTCCTTGTTTCCTTTTTCCAACGGCTGGACTTGTGGCAACAAATGGAACAGATATCTTTAAATCTAAACACTGATCCAAACAAGGAATCAAGAATTAAAGATGCCAATGCAAAATTCTGACCCCTGGACCCTATCAGTTCACACACATAAGACCAAAAAAAAAAAAAAAAAAAAATCAATCTTCTGTTCAAGGCACTTCATTTAGTCTCTACTGAAGCAGCTACCATGATATACTACTTTTTCTCCTTCATAACACTTGAGAAAACTATAATTAAACTATCTGATTATTTGTGCCATATCTATGTCCCATGCAAGTTTCTAACCTCTTCACAGCAGGGACATTGACTGCCATGTTCTTCATCATACTGTTACAGCAGCAAGCCTAGTACCTGGCACAAGAGGCAATCAAATATTTTTTGAATAAATGAATGCTTGCTCCAATATGTAGCCTCCTCCAGAGTCTTCCCTGACCTTCCCAGGGAAAGCTAAACATCCTATTCTGTACTTCCAGTATACCTTATAATACCTGCATTTCTGGCTAGATGTTTCTCCTTACTAAACTGTGAGTACCTAAACAGAGACTGTATTTTAAGTATCCCCCAAACTCAGCAGATTGTCAAAGAGTTAGTGTTTAATGTCTAATAAATGAATTGATTATATAAATAAGATTTCTATAGTATCAGTAAAAGCAGATCTGAGAAATATTTAACAGGAAGAGACAAGGCTTGATAACAGATCAATAAAGTTATTTCCAAGAAAAAAATGGGGCTACAAAACACTTGTTGTGCATCATCAATAAAAGGATGGATGATAGCTGAATATATCAGTTCATCCAGGGAAAAAGCACAGAGTGAAAAGAGATGAGACTTTAACAGACTTCAAAGTTAAAAAAAGATATGTGAACCAGTTGCTTCAGTGTATAAACTAGTCTGTAAAGAATTATCATTGGAAAACAATATATAAAGATATCCATAAAACACATACACAAAAAAGAAAGCCTTCTTTCTCACAATACTCTTCTTAGACGGTTAAAAACTTCCTGTAGACTTGCAATTGTGAGAAATGACCATGACTAATAGGGTCTTACCTAAGTCCAACCACTACAGGAAACTCTACTACTTAGGGTTTTGACATAGAAATGTATAAAATCATCAAGCACTCAACATAAGAAAGGCTTACCTTTTCTTTTTTACCCCTTTCAATTTTACCCCATGAGTGATAACCATCGGTTAACCATCTTTTAACACCACTATGACATGACACTTCCATTAAAACGAATGAATAAAACTGCAGTGTTTTTCCTGATATGACAAATGCAAACCAAAGTTATTTGCTGTTACAAGTTTTCTTTGCTGCCACAGGCACTTTTCCGTTGAAACCACAACCTGACACAAGTACAGCCAATGAAATGATACTGTTTCTAAGCAATATTTTGCTCTACAATCAGGTAAAATGGGGCATTCTAACTGGCACCACTCCTGCAACTATTTATTTTATATAACTGCCCTACGGCTTTAAATAATATAAGCAGTTAATGCCACAAACATGATTTATATGAACCAGTTAATTTATACTGCTTCTCCACACGTATGAGCTATAGTATTAGAAAATTCATGAACTCCAACTTTGCTCTCTTATACAAAATAGTACTCTGAACTAAATATGGTTTTCCACTTAAATAATAAAGCAGCTTTAAAGGGGATAAACATTTTACTGACAAAACAAGAATGCTTTTGCCCACCAGAGTGGAGACTACAATACTTTCCCTATCACAAAAATTTAAACTTTAAAAAAAAAAAAAAGAAAAAAAAAGCCATAGAAGTGATCCTGTCTATTTTCTTGCAATGCAGGATTGGTCCTAACAGGGCACCTTCCACTGTTTTATCTAATCTAGAGTCAAATATCAAGTGATAGGGCTTATACCCATCTCTTTTGGAAGAACACTGTGTATTGTACAGAACTTATGGTACGGTTTTTTTCTAAGATTTAATCTGCTGCAGTTCTTCATTTTATTTAAAATTGATGATAAAAATGCTGTCTATACCTGTGACCAAAGAACATTAAAATAAAGAGTCTACAAGAAGCACACTGAAGATCAACTGTTTGTGAGTCTGCTGTTATTTTCCATATTTAAACTCTTTATGCACTTCTTTCCCTAAAAACATCTGGACATACAAATTTCAAAAGTATTAAGTAGGTAGAGAAGAAGTAAAAGTATCTCTACTTGCAGATGATGATCTTATATACAGAAAACCCCAAAGAATCCACAAAAAAACTACTGGAACTAATAGAAGATTTCAGCAAAGTATCAGGATACAAGATAACAATACAAAAATCAGTTGGATTCCTCTATATCAACAAAGAGAACTTCCAAGAGGAAATCACCAAATCAACACCATTTACAATAGCCCCCAAGAAGATAAAATACTTAGGAATAAATCTAACCAGAGATGTAAAAAACCTATACAATGAAAACTACAAGACATTACTGCAAGAAACCAAAAGAGACCTGCATAAGTGGAAAAACATACCTTGCTCACGGATAGGAAGACTCAACATTGTGAATAGGTCAATTCTACCCAAAGCAATCTACAGGTACAATGCAATCTCGATCCAAGTTCCAATGACATTTTTTAATAAGATGGAGAAACAAATCACCAACTTCATATGGAAAGGGAAGAGGCCCCCGGTAAGTAAAGTATTACTGAAGAAGAAGAACAAAGTGGGACGCCTCACACTACCTGATTTTAGAACCTATTATACCGCCACGGTAGTCAAAACAGCCTGGTACTGGTACAACAACAGATACATAGATCAATGGAACAGAATTGAGAATCCAGACGTAAATTCATCCAGCCATGAGCAGCTGATATTTGACAAAGGCCCAAAGTCCATTAATTGGGGAAAAGACAGTCTCTTTAA
>NW_004444014.1:1181508-1199186 GCF_000243295.1 Trichechus manatus latirostris
TTAATTGGGGAAAAGACAGTCTCTTTAACAAATGGTGCTGGCATAACTGGATATCCATTTGAAAAAAACTGAAACAAGACCCACACCTCACACCGTGCACAAAAACTAACTCAAAATGGATCAAAGACCTAACTAAAAATCAAAAATGATAAAGATTATGGAAGAAAAAATAGGGACAATGCTAGGAGCCCTAATACATGGCATAAACAGAATACGAACCATAAGTAACAATCCACAAGCACCAGAAGAGAGACTAGATAACCGGGAGCTCCTAAAAATCAAACACTTAGGCTCATCAAAAGACTTCACCAAAAGAGTCAAAAGACAACCTACGGACTGGGAAAAAAAATTTGGCTACGACAAATCCGATCAGTGTCTAATCTCTAAAATCTACAAGATACTGCAAAACCTCAACAACAAAAAGATAAATAACCCAATTAAAAAATGGTCAAAGGATATGAACAGGCACTTCGTCAAAAAAGACGTTCCGATGGCTAACAGACACATGAAGAAATGCTCATAATCATTAGCCTTTAGAGAAATGCAAATCAAAACTACAACGAGATACCATCTCACCCCAACAAGGTTAGCATTAATCCAAAAAAACACAAAACAAATGTTGGAGAGGTTGTGGAGAGACTGGAACACTTATACACTGTTGGTGGGAATGTACAATGGTGCAAACCACTTTGGAAATCGATTTGGCGTTTCCTTAGAAAGCTAGAAACAGAAGTACCATACGATCCAGCAATCATGCTCCTTGGAATATATCCTAGAGAAGTAACAGCCAACACACGAATAGATATATGCACACCCATGTTCACTGCAGCACTGTTCACAATAGCAAAAAAGATGAAAAGCACCTACGTGCCCATCAACAAATGGATAAAAAAGTTATGGTATATTTGCACAATAGAATACTACGCAATGACAAAGAACAACAGTGAAGCAGTTGAACAGCTTATAACATGGAGAAACCTGGAGAGCATTACGCTGAATGAATTTAGTCAGTCACAGAAGAAGAAATACCGTATAAGACCACTATTATAAAAACTCAAGAAAAGGTTTAAACACAGAAGAAAACACTCTTTGATGGTTATGAGGGTGGGGAGGGAGGGTGAGGGTAATTCACTAACTAGACAGTAGACAAGAATTATTTCAGGTGAAGGGAAGGACAGTACACACTACAGTGGAAGTCAGCACAATTTGACTAAACCAAAGCTGAGAAGTTTCCTGAATACAATCAAACAGTTTGAGCGACAGAGTAGCAGGGGCGGGGGTCTGGGGACCATGCTTTCAGAGGACATCTAGGTCAACTGGCATAACAAAGTTTATTAAGAAAATGTTCTGCACCCTACTTTGGTAAGTGGCGTCTGGGGTCTTAAAGCTTGCAAGCGGCCATCTAAGATGCATCAATTGGTCCCAACCACCTGGAGTGAAGAAGAATGAAAAAAACCAAAGATACAAGGAAAGTAGTAGCCCAAGAGACAGAAAGCGCCACATAAACCAGAGACTTCATCAGCCTGAGACCAGAAAAACTGGATGGTGCCCGGCTACCACCAATGACCGCCCTGACAGGAAAGACAACAGAGAGAACCTGATGGAGCAGGAGAAAGATGAGGGTGCAGAACTCAAATTCTAGTAAAAAGTCCAGACTGAGACTGGAGGAACCCCAGAAGGCATGGCCCACAGACTCTCTGTCAACCCAGAACTAAAACAATTCCCAAGGCCAACTCTTCAGACAAAGATTGGACTGGACTGTGGGACATAAAATGATACTGATGAAGAGTGTGCTTCTTAGCTCAAGTAGATACATGACACTAAATGGGCAGCTCCTGTCCAGAGGTGAGATGAGAAGGTGGAGAGGGTTAGGAACTGGATGAATGGACATAGGAAATCGGGTGGAAAGGAGGCATGTGCTGTCACAATTTAGGGAGAGCAACTGGGGTCACATAACAGTGTATGTATAAATTTTTGTTTGAGAGACTGACTTGAATTGTAAACTTTCACTTAAACTACAACAATAAAATAAAAAGTATTAAGTAGGTATCAGGCCACAAAAAAACAAAATGGGAGAATTTAGTTCCCTACTCTTTAAATCAAAAGTAATGGTCATACTCTCTCCTCTAAGTTTTTCTCTTTTTTAAGAAAACTTTTTATTGAAATATTACCACAAAGAACTGTACACATCATAAGCTTTCAACCTGATGGATTTTTACAGCGATCATATCCATGCAGTGATCGGATACAGAACATTCCCAACATCATAGAAGCCTTCCACATGCTCTCTCCATCATTACCCACACCCAATAACTAACCACTATTTTGACCTTTATCATCACAGATCAGTTTTACCTGTTCTGGTGGCACAGTGGTTAAGCACTTGGCTGATAATTGAAAAGATGGTAATTCAAACCCATCAACTGCTCCACGGGAGAAAGATGTGGCAGTCTGCTTTCGAAAAGATTCACAGCCTTAGAAACCCTATGAGGCAGTTCTACTCTGTCCTATAAGGTCACTATCAGTCAGAATCAACTTGAGGGCAATGGATTTGACTTTCATAGATGGAATCAAGCAATATATACTCTTTTATATTAAGCTTCTTCAGTTAAACATTATAGCTTAGATTCATTAATGCTGCTGCATGAAGTATAGCTTATTTTCACTGCTGAAAAGCATTCCATTATATGACTACACCACAATTCATCTATCCATTCTACTGTTGACGGACATTTGGGTTGTTTTCAGTTTGGGCTACATGAACAATGCTTCCATGAAAAGCCTTGTACGTGTATTTTTGTGCATGTTTGTAAATATTTCTGTTGTATATATATCTATTTAGATCATAGAATACATTTACGTTCAGCTTTAGTAGAAAGTTTTCCAAAATGGTTGTACCAATCTGCCTTCCCACCAATAGTGTCTGAGAGTCTCAGCTGTTCCATGTCTTCACCAACAGTGGTATTGCGAGTTGTTTAATCATTCACTTTATCCATTCTTATGGAAGTAAATGGATCTATCATATGTAGTAGACACTGTAATACTATCCTCCTCTAGATACTTCTCTATTTGAGTCTTTACAGAAAAAAAAAGAAGAAGAAACTTCAATAAAATCACTTTGCCAAGATATAATCTCTTCCTTCTCTACAGTCCCTCTAATGGCACTAAAACACTGCCTTGTTAGGCAATCATTTGAGAATATCTTATTTCCCCGTTAATCAAAGTGCCTAGCTCATGCAAGTGGCACTCAAACACAGCTGAATGCCTTTCCTATGCCACAAGTATATGGGCGCTAGCAGGGTAGTTTTGAGCATCTAAAGAGGGTAACTAGATTCTGGAAAAACTGCAACAAACATTTGCAATGTTTTGCTGACCTATTAAGTAAGGAAAATACTCAGTGCCTACCTCCCCCCACCTCCAACCAAAAGTGAAGGAATGGTGTGCTGAAACTTGAGCATAAGCAACTTGGAAATACCAAAGTTGCACTGGAGACAAATTACCATACTAGTTTGAGAACAGGAGATTAAGCCCTATGCCAAGGCAAACTAAGAAAACTGTATCTGATACTCCTACACTGAGCTGGGACCCTCACAGTGGCTTATACTACTAGGAAAAAGAGATCTACAGGAAAAAAACACCTGTCAACAAAAAAGGTTTACAGGAAACTTGTAAATGGAGAGAGGCGGAGGAGAGGGCTCAGCACCCTGAGAATTTGCTACCGTTGGCTTATTCTTACTTGGGACTAGAACTAAAATTTACGCTGCTCATACAGTCAAGACAACTCTGCAAAAGAAAAGAAATCTGCAATGGAAGAAAGTAGCCCAACGTAAGGTCTCAGGACCCCCATGAGTTTAACCATATAGGAGTTTATAATAAAAGAAGTCCAAAATGCACTAGGAAACAAGTCCACTTGACACAGAGACAGCTGAAACTACAAAAACATATTCAAACTCCCATAGAATCATCCCACACAGATTTTAAAAAAAGGTTATACAGTATCTCAAAACATGCAAAAAATGAAAAATACACAATCAAAATGAACAAGTAACAAGAAATGCTCAAACATATAGACAATGCAACACTATTCTACTACAAAATGAATGAAAAAGCCAACTTTTCACGGACACTGCCACTTAAGAGCCAGGCTTGTAGAGTCCAAGCTATGCCAAAGCTCAACCGCAGCCAACGCCATCCTATGCTTCAAGACTGAACCATCTTTCCTGATGCTGAGTACCTAGACCACATTTCCATCAAGATGTTTGCAAAATTCCAAAGACAGTAGAAAACTTCCATACCCTGAGCACTGAGGATGTGAATAAGAGTTTCTGCTGTCATAGAACTATCCCTGGCTATGTGTCAGACTGGTGACTTCATACACCATTATGGCAGCAGTGGCAAGTCCATCTCTAGTAAGAAATTTGCTAATGAGAACTTCATCCCACAGCATACAGGTCCTGGCATCTCATCCATAACAAATGCTAGACACAACAGAAATTATTTCCAGGCTTCATTTGTGCTGCTAAGACTGACTGGCTGGATGGCAAGCAGGTGGTCTTTGGAAAACATATAATCAGGGTTCAATCAGAGAAACAGAACTACCAAGTTGCACACACTTTTACAGACACACATTATAAAGATTTGACCTTATGCAATTGTGGGAGCCGGTTAAGAAGTCTCTGAAAGGCTACTGTCTTCGCATCTGATGCTGGAGCTTCAAGTGCACAAGGCAGGGAGTCAGAAAGGGAATATGGATGCGAGAGAGAGCAATTGTGGGAGGGCAAAAACAAGCTACGACCCTCAGGCACAAGCTAAATCCACAAGGACAGAATGAACTATACGCTAGTTGTTATTATCTACAACCTTGAAGGCAAAGGTGTCCTACAAAACTAGGGCCCTTCATCACAAAGCTGAATACAGATACCTGGCCCAGGAGTCAGAGAAACTGAAGAATGATCCAGGGAAAGGTATAGCAGCAGTTGCTTGCCTGGCCACTGCCTCAAGCCAAATAGGTGAATGAACAAATAAGTGACAATATGTGTGAGCTACAAAATGGTTGCTGCTTCACTTCTCCCCTCCAAATCTCCCACAATAATCTCTCTTGTGGACCAACTTTACAAGGACCACACCAGAAAGGGAATTAAGGGAAATTCAGTCCAGCCTAACCAAGCTGATACACTATAAAGCCACCATAGCAAGGTAAAAGATGATGTCGCATGATATTATGAAAGCAAAGGATGATTTGGGGTCTAGGAATGCAAAACAAGCAAGAAGGTCATCATTGTTGAGTGTCAGCAACTCTCAAGCTTGATTTTGTTTTATTTCATTCTACTTGCAGTCTTCTCTCAAACCCTATAATCTTTGCGTGATCATTTGCTGCAATTCTTTGGGTTCTATATTACCCATTCTTTGCTCCAATTCTACCTAGATTACAAACTTAAGTTTATGATTAAGTGGCAACTAAACTACACAAAGAAAAAAGAATGATGAGTTCCATATCAGGAAAGATCTCCAGGATTCACTTTTTGAGGTGGGGAAAATAAATAAATAAAAGCTGATGAGTGTGTACAACATACTACTATTGTGTAAAATAAGGTAAAAATAAGAAACTGTACTTGTGTACTTAAATAATCTAGAAGAAAACAGGAAATTACTAAATAGTTGTTACTTGTGGAGAGTGAGAAGGTAAAAAATGGACAGAGGATAAGGATGGTACAGTGCAATGAATTACTTAATATGGCCCTTCTGGCCATAGTCTTTGTGATTCCCACACAATACCCGCCAAAGGGAATGGATAGCTTGCTATCGATGCAAATAAAGTGCACGGAACCCTTATGGGGGTGGGACCATGCAAATAAGGTGTAAGGAACCCCTAACAAGGAGATTAGTCAGTTTTGCCATCCTGCTAGGCTTAAAGGGAGGCAATCCCAGAAGTGGAAAAGAGGTCCTCCCTGCCATCAGAAGAAAAGCCAGGAGTGGAATGCATCCTTTGGACCCAGGGTCCCTGCGCTGAGAACCCCCCAGACTCAGGAGACAGAGCTGTAACACCAGAGATGGTGTGAACAGTGTGAATTGGTGGCAACCACAGAAAACAGCAGCAGCAGAATCAGAAGACTGGCAAGAGACTGCCCAGTGGGCTTCCTGGTCCACAGAGCGAGGTGGCTACAGTGGGCATGCCAACCCACGGAGCGAGAGAGCTGAGCACCTTTGGGCCCAAGGCTTAATGGTGGAGTGGGGTGCCTCCATGCACTTGGTGGAGCTAAAGAGCTTACCCGAGCAAGAGGCAAGGCTGAGGGGCCAAGGACCAAGAGCTGAGAAAGGCCTGAATGCAGGCACAGCCAAGAAGAAGCTGTCCTGATCAAAGAACTGTATCCTGAGTTGTACCTGTTACTTCCCTAATAAACCTCATAACTGTGAGTATGGTCTGTGAGTTCTGTGTGGCCACTGTTATGAATTATTGAACCCAGCAGAGAAGTAGAGTGCCACAGGAGGGACAGCTAGTGTCAGAATTGGTAAAAAGGCTGGAGAGAGAAGCTATGTCTGACCTTCACCTCATAGGAATCAGCCTTGGGCTGATGCTGATCTTGATCCTCTCTCCTCCCCTTGTGAAGTCAGATGAAGAGATCTGATGGTATCACCACACCATTTTTACAGATGGGAAAACTTTTTATTGTCTCATAGTTCTTTTTCTTTTTGGACCAATGTTACAATTAATCTTTTTAAAGTTGTATATATAATCTATTAAAAGAAACAGACTTTTTGTCTTCCTTGAGCACTATGCTCTTTTAAGAACTATCTATATGGGATCAAACTGACAACAGTAACTCAAAAGATTAGACAGGAACCTTAGTGGGCAGTGAGTTTATGTTAATGCAGGAGGAACAACTCACAAAAGGAGTGTGAGAATGGTTGCACAACTTGAAGACTGTAATCAATGTCACTGAACTGTACATGTAGAAACTGTTGAAGTGCTGTATGTTTCACTGTGTATATTCTCAACAACAAAATAAATAAAATTTTTAAAAAAGAAAGACTTTAAAGAGCCAAACAGAATTTTCAAAAATGAAAACATTATTTTAAAAAAATTGAGCAGGTGAAACAGCAGATAAGACATGGATAAAGAGAATATCAAACTGGACAACAGTCTTGAAGAAAATACCCAGAATGGAGAACAAAAATATGCATTGAAATATATAAGAGATGAGAATGATGAAAGAAATAAAAGCAACTTAATAAATAGAGAAATATTTCATGTTCATGAACTGGAAGACTCATTATTGTTAAGACGTCAATTCCTCCAAACTTGATCTACAGATTCAATGCAATCCAAATCAAAATCCCAGCAAGCTCTTTTGTAGATATTGACAAGCTGATCCTAAAGTTCACATGGCATGACAAAAGACCCAGAATAGTCAACACAATACTAAAGGAGAACAAAGTCAGAGGACTGACACTATCCGACTTCAAGACTTACTATAAAGCCACAGTAATCAAGACAGCATGGTATTAGCAAAAGAACAGATACAGAGATCAACAGAACAGAGAGACCCAGAAATACATCCACACAAACAACTCATCTTTGGCAAAGGTGAAAAGACAATTCAGTGGAGAAAGGACAGTCTTTTCAACAAAGGTGCTGGATGGAGCAACTGGACATCCACATACAGATAAAAGAAGAAAAATCAATCCAGACATAGACCTTACACCTTTCACAAAAATTAACTCAAAATGTAAAGGAGAATGAAGAACACCAAAGACACAAGGAAAGTGTTAGCCCAAGAGACAGAAAGGGCCACATAAACCAGAGATGTCATCAGCCTGAAACCAGAAGAACTAGATGATGCTCAGTTATCACCAATGACCACCCTGACAGGGAACACAACAGAGAGTCCCTGATGGAGCAGGAGAAAGGTGGGGTGCAGAACTCAAATCCTAGTAAGAAGACCAGACTTAGCAGTCTGAGACTGAAGGAGCCCCAGAAAGCATGGCCCCTGGATTCTCCATCAGCCCAGAACTAAAACAATTTCCGAGGCCAACTCTTCAGACAGGGATTGGACTGGACTGTGGGACATAAAGTGATACTCGTGAGGAGTGTGCCTCTTAGCTCAAGTAGATACAAGAGACTAAACGGGCAGCTTCTGTCTGGAGGTGAGATGGGAAGGCAGAGAGGGTTAGGAGCTGGATGAATGGACATGGGGAATCGGGTGGAAAGGAGGAGTGTGCTGTCATAGTATGGGGAGAGCAATTAGGGTGGAAGAGCAATTAGGGTCTCACAACAATGTATAAATTTTTGTATGGGAGACTAACTTGAAATGTAAACTTCATTTAAACTACAATAAAAAAAGAGAAAAAAATTAACTCAAAATGGATCATATATCTAAATGTAAAATGCAAAACTATAAAACTTAAAAAACACAGTAGAAAATCTAACTGACTTTGGGTTTGGCAATGAGTTTTCAGATACAACACCGAAAGCACAATCAATGAAAGAAAAACTGCTAAGTGGGACTTCAGAAAATTAAAAACGTCTGCTCTGCAAATGACACTGTTAAAAGAATGAAAAGTTTTAAAACATGCCCAAGCCTCGCTTTTACAAAAACAAAAGCACACACCTTCCTTGGCTTTACTTTCACTTCTACTGACAAACTTCAATAACTGTTTAAGGTCTGCATCTCCAATTCCTTATTGTCCATAGCTTAACTCACTGCAATCTAGTTTCTATTCCCGTTATTCCATCCAAAGTTTTGCTAAGGCTACCATTTCCTCCTGTCACCAAATCCCAGAGACATTTTTAGTTCTCAATCCTTACCTCTCAGCAGCATCTGACACTGTTAACCATTCCCTCCTTGAAAACCCCCTTTCCCTTGGCTTCTACACCATCACACTATCCTGATTTTTCCTCTTTCCTCTCCAATCCAACCTGCTTATATATCCTTTGTTTGACTCACTCTTTTCTTCCGTTTAAATTTAGCTCCTCACAGCCCAGTCCTAGGCCTCTTTTCTCTATTTTTACTTTTAAGTGATCTCATCCACATTGGTAGTTCCCCAACTCCTATCTCTAGCCCAGAAGGTTCTTCTGAAGATCTTCAAACCCAGATGATCAATTGCCTCCTCAACATTCTACTTAGATATCTCAAATATATGACAAATTTAATATACATATGTAAAAAACTATACCGAAACCTGTCCTTCCCCTTGCAGATACCATATCAATTACTGTGCAAATAACTCCTTTTCACATACCTCCGAAATGCCATTCCATCACCAACTCCTGTCAATTTGGCCACTGAAAAATCTTTCAAATACATCCATTTCTATAGTGACTAGTCTATTATAATAAACGGTCTCCCCACATTCACTTCTGATCACTAGAATTGCAGCTAGAATTGTTTCGGTTTAAAAATAAAAATCTGATCTTATTATATCTCTCATTAAACTCTTCAAATCACTAAAACTATTTTAAAAAGACTAGGATAGGAAATATTTAATTCAACTAACATGTATCAAATGCCTATTATCAGGAAATGTGCTAGGTTTGGGATTATAAAAATGAGTATATAGCAGTATCTCTAGTCATGTACTCACATTCAAATATAATCAATAACAAATATCTGTTGAAAACCTACTACTTACATAGTTGTACACTAAGTGTTTCAGAGTAGAGACAGTAATATCTGCTTTCAGGCAGCCCACATAAATGAACTGGATGAGTACAACAAGTAGGACAGAATAAGATAAGTGCTATAAGGAAATGTATAAAGAATTCACAAGATCACATCTAGAAAAAGTTTATGAAGATAATTAATTTAACTGGGCTTGGAAAAAGCAGAATGATTTCAATAAATAAAAACAGAAGTAAACGGTGCTATTACAGAATTTTACACTTCTACTCCATAACAAGAGAGAAATGAAAAAAATCAAGAGAAATGAGAAAGGTCAGAGGCACTAGACTCAAAACCCACGGTGGGATTTCAAAGTTTCATGCGAGATAACTTAAAGTTGATTAGATTTAGATAAAACCTATTTTAGCAAAGATAGTAATCCGGTAGAAATAATAAAACTGCTGTCAGTCAGTTTTCATGAATGCCATGCTCAGCACTAACGCAGTATGGTGGCAGCCAAGAGATATGGTGATCCAACAGCCTTCAAAAAGGAAAACAAAGAGTTCATAAAAAAACCAGTCCTAAGGCTAGAAGAGAAAGGGGATTTGAAGTTCCATGTGTCTACTGACGAATTATTGGTATTCTCTAAGCCTTTGTTTGCAAAACCTCAGACTCCTTCGTTGGATAAAATGAGTTACACACTTAAAGCACTTAGTACATAGTAAATGCAAAGTTAGATTTCAAAATTCAATATTTTTTATCTTTATATTCTCTCTTCTCCTTTTTCCTCTTCACTTCAAGCTAATCAAAAAATTAACAAGTCATTCTGCACAACTGAAGTCATCTGGCTTCATTCATACATTCAACAAAGAAAAATGAGACTTAATATGTCTATTTAACTGTCCAAGTGTGCAATCAGCCTCTGTCACAGTCAGCCACTGTGCCAGGCACTGAGAAAGACACAGCACCTTCTTAATGGAATTTACAGTCTAGGGAAGAGAACTGAATAATCACACAAATAAATACAAGTAAGTCCGGCAAAGGGAAGGCATATTTAATGTAGCCTAGGAGGTCAAGGAAGGCTTCCCTGAGGAGTAATGGGAACTCAATGTTTCAAACAGGAGTGGGAGAGATACGTTTAAGTTGATTTGTATTTTAGCTGCAGTGTGGAGACTGGATAGGAGACGGGGGTAAGAGTAAATGCAAGTAGAACAGTCCGAAGGCAAGGCAAGAAATTACAATAACTCTGGACCGATTGTGGGGACAACAGAGATGTGGATGGATCTGAGAGATCATGGAGCAGATATTGGGGTAAAAAAGGCAGCTGTCAAGGTGTCTTAGCTCTGCCACTACCTGTGTAACCTAGGATGACTTTCTCCTTCTGTTCTTCAGTCCCTGATCTGCAAAACTAAAAAGGAGCAGGGAGTGGGAAGCATACTCTAAAGGTTGTTAAGGTACACAGATACAGGACATAATGTAAATGCTTTAAAAACTCTAAAGCATCACAGGCATGAAATGTATTTATTCATAGCATACTACTTAGATACTTCTCGATACATACCTTGTAATATGTAGGAAAGAGAAGCAGTTATCTTAGTAGCATTTTAGTAGCAATCTTAAATTCTTAAAAATAACTGCAAGTAATTCAGTCTTTGGCACAACTGGATTGGATTGTTTAATGTCTAAGGACATGAAATATCTATTTATATGTACATACGAACATAACACTATTAAAATCAAGCAGCTCCAATTTCCAATAAATCAGCTGAACATTTAAATGCATACCACCCTAACAACTTCGTAAGGTAAACATGATTGTTTCATTTTACAGGTAGGTGCACTAAGATGCAAAGCTAGAGAATTTGCACAAGATCACAGAGCTAGTAATACAGAGTTAGGATTTTAACCAATGCCATTCCACTCTAGAATCCGTGTTCTTAACTACTCCCCACCCTAGAGTATATCCCACCTAACACAACATCCTGTAATAATGAACTGCTCAATAAATATTTACTATTGACAGCAATAACGTCAAGAGAAAGGGTGTTTCTGCTATACTTCCACTCTTTTAATGTTGTGATTTTCAGTCAAAGATGATGTAGCAGCGTAACAGCTTGGAGCTGATGGGGTTCAACTTTGCCCTCATAAGAAAAAAACCTGACTGAAAATGAAGCCCACAAAGAAAAACAGTAGATAGAACCAGTACCCAAAGAGAGAACAATAATACACATGACACCAAATGAGCTCCTGGATCCTGCTGGGGCAAAAGTTGATTACAAACTTGAACTTATTACAGTTAAATAAACCTATTAAGTCTCATTTTTCTTTTTAAAAGAAGGCAAATGCACGGCAACAAACTGGATAACCTAGATGAAATGGACAAAGTCTTAGAAGCACACAACCTACCCAAACTAAAAAAGAGGAAACAGAAAGTCTCAACAAACCCATAACAAGTGAAGAGATTGATGCAGTAATCAAAAATCTCCTAACAGTACAACAAAAAGTCTGGAACAATGGCTTCACTGGGGTATCTACCAAACACTTAGAGAAAAATTGACACCAACCCTGTTTAACTCTTCCAAGTGACAGAAGAGGCAGGAATGCTCTCTAATATATTCTAGGAAACAAACGTAACTCTGATACCAAAACAAGACAACAAAGATACCACAAGAAAACTACAGGCCAATATCCCTTATGAATATGGATGCAAAAATCCTCAACAAAATACTAGCAAACAGAACCCAACAGCATATTAAGAGTCATACACCATGACCAATCGGGATTTATTCCAGGAATTCAGGGATGGTTCAACATTAGAAAATCAATCAGAGTAATATACTACATCAATAGAACAAAGGAAAAGAACCACACGATCATCTCTATGGATGCAGAAAAAGCACATATGATAATACCCAACACCGTTTCTTGATGAAAAACCCTCAAAAAAATTGGAATAGGAAGTAAATTCCTCTATGATTCAGGGTATACATGAAAAGTCAACAACCAACATGGTACTTAATGGAGAAAGATTAAGAGCTTTCCCCTTGAAATCGGGAACAAGATAAGAGTACCCACTCTCACCACTCCTATTCAGTATTGTATTAGGAGTCCTAGTCACATCAATAAGACAAGAAAAAGAAATAAAAAGTATCCAAGCGGGAAGAAAACAAACTAAAATTATCTTTATTCATGGTCGACATGATCCTATATATACATATATATATATATATATATACAGAAAATCCAAAAAGGTTCACAGGAAAAGTCTGTAGAGCTAAAAGAGAAATTTAGCAAAGCTGCAGCGTACAAGATCAACAAACAAAAATCAGTTGGATTTCTATACACCAGCAATGGGAAATCTAAAAGAGAAATTAGGGAAACAATTCCATTTACGATAGCATCTACAAGAATAAAACACCTAGGAATAAATTTCACTAGGGATATGAAGCACGTATAAAATAAATATTATAAAACACTGCTGAAAGAGATTAAAGAACACTTAAATAAATGGAAAGATGTTCCATGTTCACGGACTGGAAGACTTAATACTGTTAAGATGTCAATATTACCCAAAGCAATCTATAGATTCAAGGCAATCCCAATCAAAATTCCAACAGCCTTCTTCACATAAATGGAAAGACCAATCCTCAACTTTATATGGAATAGGAAAAGACCCTGAAGCTAAAGCAATGTTGAAAAAGCACAAAGTAGAAGGACTCACACTTCCTGATTTTAAAACATATTATACGGCTAAAGGAATCAAAACAGCTTAGTACTGGTATGACAATAAACACACAGACCAACGGAAAACAAGCGACAGTCCAGAAACAAACCCACACAACTACAGTCAACCGATTTTTGACAACAGTGCTAAGTCCATTCAATGAGGAAAGAAGACTCTCTTCAATAAACGGTGCTGGGAAAACTGGGTTTCCACATGCAGAAAAATAAAACAGGATCCATGCCTCATATCATACACAAAAACAAATTCAAAACGGATTAAGGAACTAAATGTGAAAACTAAAACCATAAAATTCTTAAAGAAAATGCAGGGGCAACACTATCCTAGCTTTTAACAGTAGATTATCTAATATAAAAAAAAAAAAAAGTACTAACAGCAAAAGACAAAATAAATGGGATCTCATAAAAGTAAAAAACTTTTGTTCACCAAAAGACTTTATAAAAAAAGTGAAAAGACGAGTTACCAACTAGGAGACTATCTTCAGAAAACACACATCTAATAAGAATCTAATAACCAAAATATATATAAAATTTCGACAACTTAACAAAATCACAAATAACCCAATCATAAAATGGGCAAAGGGCTTGAATAGACTTTTCACCAAAGAAGGCATTCAAATGGCCACCAAACATATGAAAAGATGCTTAACGTCATTAGCCATCAAAGAGATGAAATCAAAACCACAATGAGATACCATTTCACTCCCACTAGGATGGCTAAGATTTAAAAAAAAAAAGAAACAAAAACCACAAAATAACAAATGCTGGCAAGGATGTGGGGAAACTGGAACTCTTAGCCATTGCTGGTGGAAATGCAAATATGTTACAGTCATTGTGGAAAACAGTGTATTGGTCCCTAAAAAAAAAAAACTAAAATTGAAGAATTCCAGGCAACATGGCTCTATAGTCAGAAGCACCACGCTGTCCCTCCACAGAAAAGATTAGAAAAACTAAGTCAAACAGAGTCACACGTCAATCCTGAAATCCTAACCATCAAATGAAGAGATAAAGAACTCAGCCAAGCATCAAATGGAATAAGAAACTGACTGAGAACAGAGCCCGAGCAGAGATACATGCAGAGGTCCCCTATCAGCTACTGCAGCATGGATCCGCCATCCTGGACTCCTATCGGAGATCAGCGAACAGGAGGTATGAGAAAGCAGCTTCACAGAGCTTCCAGCAAGACACAGAACAAAAGGTAACCCATGATATAGGCTTTCCCACGCCCCATCCTTCTTCACCTCCACTTAGTCTCCTCTGCTTCCTGCAGCCACAGTCTATTGGCTGGGAAGCACGAGCTTCCCCCCAGTGCCACTTGGATTCCATCCACCCACGCTGGCCAGCTCCCTGAGTGCCATTTGTTGGCTGCTGGTGTTGCTTTTTTCCGCTTCTTTAGATTTCTATCTTACCTCTCACCACCTACCCCTTCTTTCTCTCAAATACCTGGCTCCATGGGCCATCTTTGCTTCTTCCTAAAGGGCTGCGAAACACCACTTGACTGTGAAACTCCTTCCCGGCCCATGTCACCATGCTGGTGGGACTCCCGGGGCTTTTTTGTTTGTTTGCTCTGATTTGTTCTGTTTTGATTTGTTTGTTTTTTTTCTCTCTTCTCAGTTTAGGAGCCCCTTCTATCAGGGCAGTACCGTGTGGCTTGGAAGCTAGTCCCATACTCTGCGCAGATGCACAGGAACATCCCTGGGGGCATTTCTTTTTTCTAGGTTTTTTTTTTTTTTCATTTCTTTGTTTAGTTTTCTTCTCTCTCTTATTCCCTTTTTGTCTTCATTTCTAGTTTCTCGATTTATTTACTTTTTTCTTTTACCCTATCTTTTTTTTTTTCATTTTTCTTTTTTCCCCATTTCTCAGTCTCTTATCTCTCCACTCCAACAGCAAGTTCCCTCAGCACTCTTTTTTGTTTGTGTGTATGTCTTTGACTCCTGTTCCTCTCTCCTCTCTCTCATCTTTCCCATACCCATCTTAGCTCCTTACATCACAATCTACCCCCTCCTTCCTGTCTACCTTCACCATGTGCTGAACATCACATTCCCAAGGAACACAAGCACGGCCTACTGGAACCTGCTCTGCACTGATTCCCGGTCCGCAATATCAGCCCTGGTATGTGCCACAAAAAAGCTATCCCAGCAACTCCCCTTCAGCTGGACCTGTCCTGCTGTACCATACCTGAGTGACTGACCCTGCCCACCGGAGAAGGTGAAAAGTATGCCCACAGACGAGCAAACAACAAAGAACGGACAGCCCCCTGCTCAGACATAACCAAACAAAACAGAAATGCAAGATGAAACAAACAAATCTACAATCAATAAACAAGGAAACCAACCACTGAATGCCCCCAAAGACAGCAGACAATATCAAAACATTTACAAAAACAAGACACGATGGTTCCAGTAGGCATCCAAAATAAAATACCAGATGACCTTCCAGTAGAAGAAAAGGCACCAGATCTAACTGACAGGGAATTCAAATCTCTAATATTCAGAATTATCCAAGAGTTGAAGCAAAAAACAGACAAAAATGAGGAAAAAATAGACAAACGCATAGAAAATACAGACCAAAAAAATGGAAGAATTCAAGAAAATAATACAGGAACAAAATGCTAAAATAAATTCACAACTAGAAATCATACAAAAACAACAATTAGAAATCCAAAAGATAAACAAGATTTCAGAAATAGACAATGTCATAAAAGGGCTAAAAAGCAGGTCTGAACCGATGGGAGATAGGATCAGCAAAATTGAAGACAAACACTTGGATACAACTCTGTTTGAGAAAAAATCAGAAAATAGAATGAAAAAAAATGAAGAAACACTGAGAATTATGTGGGATACAGTCAAAAGCAAAAATCTGCGAGTGATTGGAGTTCCAGAACAGGGGGAGAAAACAGAAAACACAGAGAGGATCATTCAAGAATTGCTGACAGAAAACTTCCCCAATATCATGAAAGATGAAAAGCTGACCACCCAAGAAGCTCAACGAATCCCATATAGGACAGACTCCAAAAGAAAATCACCAAGGCATATCATAATCACACTCAATAAAACCAAAGACAGAGAATCCTGAAAGCAGCTCGTGAAAAACAAAAACTCACACACAGAGGAGAAACAATAAGACTAAGCTCAGATTATTCGGCAGAAACCATGCAGGCAAGAAGGCAATGGGATAGCACATATAAAACCTTGAAAGAATAAAATTGCTAGCAAAGGATAATATATCCTTCAAAATCTTGTTCAAATATGATGGTGAAATTAGGTCATTTCCAGATAAACAGAAATTAAAGGACTATGTAGAAACCAAACCGAACTTACAAGACTTATTAAAGGAAGTCCTTCGATCTGAGAACAAACAATATCAGACCACAGGCTGAATATAGGACACAGGACTGTACTAGCCAGATAACAACCTAGGAAATGAACTCTTAAGGACTATGCAAAACCAAAAGAATTACAACAGGGAACTAAAGAAGTTAACCTGTAAATGACAACAGCATCAGAACAATGAAAGAGGGAATAAACAGTGTAGGTACAGAACCTTCTAATGGAGATGAAGTCAGGCAATACCAAGTAATAACAGACTGGTATAAATCTAGGAAGATAAGGGTAAAATTCAAGGTAACCACAAACAAAGTTAACAAACCTACTCATCAAAATAAAGAAGAAAAACAAAGTCTCAATAAAAACAAAACCTACAAAAACAAAAGAGAAATGAAAAAAAACTCTACAAACAAAAGGAACTCAGCAAAGGAGAGTAAGAGGAACAAAGAAAATGTTAGCACCACAAAAAAACACACCACAAAATGCAATCCCACTCCTAGGAATATATCCTAGAGAAATAAGAGCCGTCACACTAACAAACATATACACATCCATATTCATTGAAGAACTATTCACAACAGCAAAAAGATGGGAACAACCTAGATGCCCATCAACAGATGAATGGATAAACTATAGTACATACACACAATGGAGTATTATACAAAGATAAAGAACAATGATGAATCTGTGAAGCATCTCATAACATGGATGAAACTGGAGAACATTATGCTAAGTGAAATAAGTCAATCACAAAAGGATAAATACTGTATGAGACCTCTACTGTATAATTCATGTAAAAGTTTACACACAAAAAGAAACAATCTTTGTTGGTTACGAGGGATGGGAGGGATGGGGGGGGAACTAAAACGGTAAGTGGTAACTTTGGTGAAGGGTAAGACATACACCTTACTGGGGAAGCCAGCACAACTTGTACAAAGAAGGGTCATGGAAGCTCCATAGACACTTCCAAACTCCCTGAGGGACTGAACTGCTGGGCAGAGGGCTGTGGGGT
>NW_004444014.1:1199286-1203630 GCF_000243295.1 Trichechus manatus latirostris
CAATTGGCATAACACAGTTTATAAAGACAATGTTCTACATTCTACCTTGGTGAGTAGCATCTGGGGTCTTAAAACCCTGTGAGCAGCCATCTAAGATACTCCACTGGTCTCCCCCCTTCAGGAGCAAGGGAGAACGAAGAGAACAAGACACAAGGAAAAGATTAGTCCAAAGGACTAATGGACCACAGCTACCATAGCCTCCATCAGACTGAGTCCAGTACAGCTAGATGGTGCCCGGCTACCACCACTGACTGCTCTAACCGGAATAACAATAGAGGGTCCTGGACAGAGCTAGAAAAGGATGTAGAACAGAATTCTAATTCATAAAAAAAAAAGACCAGATTTACTGGCCTGACAGACCAGAGAAACCCCGAGAATATGGCCCCCGGATACCCTTTCAGCTCAGTGATGAAGCCCCTCCCGAAGTCCTCCGTTCAGCCAACGACTGGACAGCCTCATAAAACAAAACAGGACTAATGAGGCACAGCAGTCCAGGGACAAGGACTAGAAGGCAGGAGGGAACAGGAAAGCTAGTGATAGGCAACTCAAGATTGAGAAGAGACAGTGTGGACACGTCATGGGGTTGTTAACCATTGTCATAGGGCAATATGTGTACTCACTGTTTAAGGAGAAACTATTTGTTCTGCAAACCTTCATCTAAGGCACAAAAAAAAAAAAATTATTTGAGATCAAATTGACAACAGCAACTCAAAAGGTTTGATGGGAAGCCTAGGGGACAGTGAGTTAAAGATAATGGTGATGGAGTACTTTGGAAAAGGATAGTGAGAACAGCAGCACAGCTGGAAGAATGTAATCGATGTCACTGAATTGTACATCTAGAAACTTTTGAAATGTTGTAACTTTGGCTATGTATATTTTCACCAAAAAAAGGTCCTCAAGGTCAAGAAGGGAGAGTGCTGACACATCGTGGGGTTCTTAACCAATGTCATAAAACAATATGTGTACTCACTGTTTAATGAGAAACTATTTGTTCCGTATACCTTCATCTAAAGTACAATAAAAAAAATTTTAAGTTTTAAAAAAAACTAAAATTAAAACTACCATATAACCTATCAATTCCACTCCTAGTTTTATACTCAAAAGACGGGAAGGCAGACTCAAACAGATACTTGTACACCAATGTTCACTGCAGCAATAGCCAAAAGTCGGAAACAACCTAAATGCCCATCAATGGATGAATGGATAAATAAAGTGTAGAATACAATGGAATACTACTCAGCCTGTAGGAGAAATGAAGTCTTGATACACGCTACGATAAAGATGGAGCTTGAAGACATTATGCTGAGTGAAATAAGTCAATCACAAAAGGACAAATACTGTATGACCTCACTTACATAAAAAGACAAAAACAGGAAAATGCATAGAGGCTGAAGTTTCTTAGTAGTCATCAGGGGCGAGAGGAAGGGGGTAATGGGGGGGAGGGGTGTCATTCCTTATGGAGTACTAAGTTTTGGGTTTACAGCGATGGAAAAATCGCATTGATTAAGGGTTGGGTTGTACAGCCAATTAATGTAATTGCTATTAATAAGTTGTTCACCTGTAAAAAGTTGAATTGGCGAAAGTTATGTGATAGATTTATAACAACAAAAAAAGAGTAGCTGCTAAAGCTCCTTATATACAACCAAACACTTCATGAGATTTGGTTCCTTGGTTTGGAGATTTAGAGTCATGGCTTCATGAAACATTCCAGTTAATTAGCCTAATAACGTGTTTAGTGGTTCTGTTAAAACCAAGATCTTCTCTGGTAGCCAGTATCTTTATTTTTTAATCAAAAAATCAGTGCCCAATCATGGTTTCACGGGACATCCCAGTTAACTGGCCTAATAATGTTTAGTGCTGCTCTACCTCCTAGTTCCTTGTGTAGTGCCTGGGGTCTTAAAAGCTTGTAAGCGGTCATCCAAAGCACAACAGAGGAAGGAAAGTTAGGAATAGGAGAAGGAAATGGAATGTGTGGCTAACTGCCTCCATGAACAACTGCCTCCTTACCATGAGACCAGAAGAACTAGATGTTGTTCAGCTACCATTACTGAACATTTTGATCAAGAATCCTGGTCAAAAGGAGGACATGCAAAACAGAAGTTCAAATTCTTACAGACTCCAGACTTTCTGGAGACATGGAGAGGGGACCCCTGAAACTACCGCCCTGAGATTATCTTTAAACCTTAAACCAAAAATATCCCCTGAAGTCTGCTTAAAACCAAATAATAGTTTAGATTAACTTGTAAAGAACGTCTGCCTTGAGCATTGTGATCCTGCAAGATCTGCCTACCATATTTTTACACAAACAATGTGTGTCTTCTACATTTGCTTGCCAACCGCACCCTCCCCCTTCAAGGTACTTTGGTACGCATGCTAAAAGTTAGCATAGCACGCTTATGAACATACTTCTCCGGGGAGAGCGCTGTTGGTAAACAAACATAGGTGCATGTTAGTTGCGTAAATTATGGTATATTGGATCAAACTGACAACAGCAACTCAAAAGATTAGACAGGAAACTCGGGACAGTGAGTTTATTTTAATGGAAGAATAACAACTCAGAAAAGAAGAGTGAGAATGGTTGTACAGTCCAAAGAATGTAATCAATGTAACTGAACCGTACATGTAGAAATTGCTGAACTGGTCTATGTTCTGCTCTGTATATTCTCAACAACAACAAAAATAAAGTATAAAAAACATAAAAATAAAAAAATGACAAATGCAGATATAAGAGTGTGTAACAGTAAACTTCTACATAAACGTCTTCATAGTGGTTCGGGTCATAGCATACACAAAACCACTTCAGTTAATGGTTCTACTTCTAGATGTCATGGATAAAGCAACAAGGCAGTGGTCTGCACTACCCTAGGCTGTGCATCTAAGTATCCAAAAACCAGTGCCTCCAAGCTGCATTACAGGGTATCATTGTTGCCACAGGCAAATTTTAGTCACAGCATAAATACTCAAACATGAATTAGCCAAGACCTCAAAGTTTTCTAAAAGTTTCAATTAATATTCAGAAAGCAAGAGATTTAGGCAATTCATTTAAAAAATCTACCAAAAAAGAAAAGCTTCAGTCACTACTGAGTTAAAAAAAAAAAAAAAAACCTCAAAATTTTTATTGCATACTTGTAGGCTTTCTAAAAAGCTGCAATTTAGGAGACGAGACCAAGATAGCAGAGTACTCAGATGCTTCCGGTGGACTCTCTTACAACAAAGACCAGAAAAAACAAGTGATTCGATTAATATACGGCCATCTGGGAGCCCTGAACATCAAAGGGAGAGGTGAGGAACCAGACTGAGTAGCAGGGGGAGAGAGAGACAGTTCAGAACCAGTGAGGAGTTGCCAGACCTGCCCCAGCGAGACCCTGAGCCCTTCAGGCCTGAGCAGCTCATGGGTAAGTGGTAACGCAGGCAAGCGGTGGTGCTCAGGAGGCGCGTTTTCCACACCAGGAGAGACCCAGTGCCAGAGTGTCTACACGGCCACCCAGAACCAGTGATAAGCAGCCCTCATCTGCGAAAGATAGGTACTTGCGTATGGCTTACCGTGCAAATAAAAAACAAACCCCTTAGGGAAAAACCTCTCTCCCATCTACCTCCCCGCTCCCTGCTCTGTACTGGGTCCCAGACTAGCTTCAGCAATTGCTGAGTCCCCTGGGCCGGAAGTAGGATACGACACACGCCCGGAGCCATTCTCCCTGCCTTGAAGAGTGAACAAACCAATAAACGGGAAAAAACAAACTGCCGGCTCCCCTAAGCCAGGAACCAAGGGTAGACACAGCTCCATGCCTAGGCATAGGCATAAGGGATCCACGGATTTTGAGTGTCTTTCCCCCTGCATAGACTTGTGTGGGCCCATCTCAACAGCATAGGCCCTCATTACCGCAGTACAACAGGGTATATACCGGAACTCTAACTTAAACTGTTTCATCTGTGAAGTGGCAGGTTCTTGACATTTGACACCATTCTCCCCATTAAGTAGGGTCTTCACCTATCCACATCAGGGGCCAGCGGACTGGTGGCTCCACCCACACCACCTAGCCACCTACGAGAGGGGCCCATGAATAAGAGGTGCCCCCCAGTCCCTGCAGCCAACAGCATTAGGTGCTCAGTCCAGCTGCAAAAACCACCCGCCTATGCAAGCTAGGGAACAGGGACACGCCTTCCTCCTGGACACTCAGGGGCAGCCATCAGCCCCCTGCCTTGCTCAGAGTGTGTCCCCCTGCTGTAGCCGGATGCCTGTGCCTACACCAATCACCCATGCCTGTCTAGGACTGTGAGGGCCTGCACCACACACTTGGTGGCTATCTACCTGGGCACCTGAGCTGAATCCATACAGGAGGAGTG
>NW_004444014.1:1203730-1205880 GCF_000243295.1 Trichechus manatus latirostris
AGAAAAGGCATTTGATAAAGTCCAACACCCATTCACGATAACAACTCTCAACAAAACAGGAATAGAAGGGAAATTCCTCAGTGTAATTAAGGGCATTTATAAAAAGCCAACAGCCAACATCATCCTAAATGGAGAGACTTTGAAAGCGTTCCCCTTGAGAACGGGAACCAGACAAGGATGCCCTTTATCACCACACTAATTCAACATTGTGCTGGAGGTCCTAGCCAGAGCAATTAGGCTACAAAAAGAAATAAAGGGTATCCAAATTGGTAGGGAAGAAGTCAAAGTATCTCTATTTGCAGATGATAGGATCTTATACACAGAAAACCCCAAACAATCGACAAGAATACTACTGGAAATAATAGACATCAGCGGAGTATCAAGATACAAGATAAACATACAAAAATCAGTTAGATTCCTTTATGCCAACAAAGAGAACCTCGAAGAGGATATCACCAAATCAATACCATTTACAATAGCCCCCAAGAAGATAAAATACTTAGGAATAAATCTAACCAGAGACGTGAAAGATCAGTACAATGAAAACTACAAGACACTACTGCAAGAAACCAAAAGAGACCTGCATAAGTGGAAAAACATACCTTGCTCATGGATAGGTAAACTCAACAATGTGAAAACATCAATTCTACCCAAAGCGATTTACAGCTACAAGGCAATCTCAATCCAAATTCCAATGACATTTTTTAATATGATGGAGAAACAAATCACCAACTTCATATGGAAAGGGAAGAGCCCCCAGGTGAGTAAAGTATTACTGAAGAAGAACAAAATGGGAGGCCTCACACTACCTGATTTTAGAACCTATTGTACCACCACAGTAGTCAAAACAGCCTGGTACTGGTACAACAGATACATAGACCAATGGAACAGAATTGAGAATCCAGACGTAAATTCATCCACCTATGAGCACCTGATATTTGACAAAGGCCCAAAGTCCGTTAGTTGGGGAAAAGACAGTCTCTTTAACAAATGGTGCTGGCATAACTGGATATCCATCTGAAAAAAACTGAAACAAGACCCATACCTCACACCACGCACGAAAACAAACTCAAAATGGATCAAAGACTTAAATACAAAATCGAAAATGATAAAAGATCATGAAGGAAATAATAGGGACAATGCTAGGAGCCCTAATACACGGCATAAACAGAATACGAACCATAAGTAACAATGCACAGCACCAGAAGACAGACTAGATAAATGGGAGCCCCTAAAAATCGAACACTGATGCTTATCAAAAGACTTCACCAAAAAGACAACCTACAGACTGGGAAAAAATGTTTGGCTATGACAAATCCAATCAGTGTCTAATCTCTAAAATCTAGAAGATACTGCCAATCCTCAACAACAAAAAGACAAATAACCCAATTAAAAATCAGCAAAGGATACGAACAGGCACTTCGCCAAAGATATTCAGGCGGCTAACAGACACATGAAGAAATGCTCAGGATCATTAGCCATTAGAGAAATGCAAATTAAAACTACAATGAGATATCTATCTCACCCCAACGAGGCTAGCATTAATCCAAAAAACACAAAACAATAAATGCTGGAGAGGTTGTGGAGAGACTGGAACGCTTAAACACTGTTGGTGGGAATGTAAATGATACAACCACTTTGGAAATCAATTTGGCACTTCCTTAGAAAGCTAGAAATAGAAGTACCATAAGATCCAGATATCCTGCTCTTTGGAATATATCCTACAGAAATACGAGCCATCACATGAATAGATATATGCACACCCATGTTCACTGCAACACTGTTCACAACAGCAAGAAGATGGAAACAACCTAGGTGTCCATCAACTGACGAATGGATAAACAAATTATGGTATATCCACACAATGGAATACTACTCAACGATAAAGAATGACGACGAAGCAGTGAAACATAACATGGAGGAAGCTGGAGGTCATTATGCTGAGTGAATTTAGTCAGTCACAG
This sequence comes from Trichechus manatus latirostris, assembly GCF_000243295.1. NCBI lineage: Eukaryota > Metazoa > Chordata > Mammalia > Sirenia > Trichechidae > Trichechus > Trichechus manatus. Next base: position 1,205,695 of record NW_004444014.1, read on the forward strand.
GACAAATATTGTATAAGACCACTATTATAAGAACTTAAAAAAAGGTTTAAACACAGAAGAAAACATTCTTTGATGGTTTTGACGGTGTGGAGGGAGGGGGAGGGTTATTTACTAACTAGACAGTAGATAAGAATTATCTTAGGTGAAGGGAAGGACAGCACTCACTACAGGGGAAGTCAGCACAAC
>NW_004444014.1:1205980-1208193 GCF_000243295.1 Trichechus manatus latirostris
TGGCTTCAACAAACTCCCAAAATAAAGAATCTAGAAATTTTCCAAAGGAGGAAAATTTCTTGGAACTACCAGAAGCAGAATACAAAAGATTAATATACAGAACTCTTCAAGACATTAGGAAGGAAATTAAGCAAAATGAAGAACACGCAATAGAGGCAATTAAAAACACTAGAAAAGAACATAATGACAAATTTAACAGGCTACAAGAATCCATAGAGAGACAGCAATCAGAAATCCAGAAGACTAACAATAAAATTTCACAATTAAACAACTCAACAGAAAGTCACAGGAGGACAACTGAGGCAATGGAAGTCAGAATGAGTGAGATTGAAGATAAAGCACTTGACACCAACTTATTTGAGGAAAAATCAGATAAAAGAATTAAAAAAAGAAATGAAGAAACCCTAAGAATTATGAGACTCTATCAAAAGGAATAACCTACGAGTGATTGGAGTACCAGAACGGGGCGGGGGGAGGGGGTAAAGGGGGGAATAACAGAAAATGCAGAGAGAATTGTTGAAGATTTGTTGGGAGAAAACTTCCCTGATATCATGAAAGGTGACAAGATATCTATCCAAGATGCTCATCGAACCCCACATAAGGCAGATCCCAAAAGAAAGTCACCAAGACATATTATAATCCATCTTACCAAAACCAAAGATAAAGAGAGAATTTTAAGCATGGTTAGGGATAAACGGAAAGTCATCTACAAAGGAGAGTCAATAAGAATAAACTCGGACTACTCAACAGAAACCATTAGGGCAAGAAGGCAATGGGATGACATGTATAAAGCCTTGAAGGAAAAGAACTGCCAGCCAAGAATTATATATCCAGCAAAACTGTCTCTCAAATATGATGGCGAAATTAGGGCATTTCCAGATAAACAGAAGTTTGGGGAATTTGCAAAAACCAAACCAAAATTACAGGAAATACTCAAGGGAGTCCTCTGGTTAGAAAATCAGTTAACATCAGATAACAACCCAAGACTAGAACACAGGACAGAGCAACCAGATATCAACCCAGATATGGAAGTCACAAAAACAAATCAAAGCTAAAACACTGAAAATAGGGAAACAGATGTCAATATGTAAAAGATGACAACATAAAAACAAAAAAGAAGGACTTAAAAAATGTAGACATACATTTTTCATATGGAGAGAAAATCAAGGCGATATAAAGAAATAAAAGACTGGTATAAACTTACAAAAATACAGGTATATATTAAGTAACCCACAAAGGAAACTAACAATCCTACAAATTAAAATAAAAAGCTAGAAAAATATAAAGACTCAGCAAACACAAAATCAACAACAATGAAAAAGATGAAAAGAAAAACGAATCAGCACAGAAAATTAAGTGGAACAAAGAAACTGTGAACAACACACAAAAAAAGACATCAAAATGACAGCACTAAACTCATACCTATCAATAATTACACCGAATGTAAACAGACTAAACGCACCAATAAAGAGACAGAGAGTGGCAGATTGGATAAAAAAACACAATCTGTCTATATGTTACCTACAAGAAACACTCCTTAGACTTAAAGACACAAACTAAAACTCAAAGGATGGAAAAAAATATATCAAGCAAACAACACTCAAGAAAGAGCTGGAGTGGCAATATTAATCTGACAAAACAGACTTTAAAGTAAAATCCACCACAAAGGATAAGGAAGGACACTATATAATTATTAAAAGGTTAATACACTAGAATGACATAATTATCGTAAATATTTACGCACCCAATGACAGGGCTCCAAAATACATAAAACAAACTCTAACAGCATTGAAAAAAGAGATAGACAGGCTCCACAATAATAGGAGATTTCAACAACGACTTTTGGTGAAGGACAGAACAACCAGAAAGAAGCTCAATAAAGACAAAGAAGCGCTAAATGCCACAATCAACCAATATGATCTCAAAGACATATACCAAACACTCCACCCAACAGCAGCCAGGTATACTTTCTTTTCCAACACACATGAAACATTCTCCAAAAGAGACTACATATTAGGCCATAAAGCACGTCTTAACAAAATTCAAAGCATCGAAACATTATAAGCATCTTTTCTGACCATAAAGCCATTAAAGTAGAAATCAACAACCGAAAAAGCAAGAAAAAAAAAAATCAAACACATGGAAACTGAACAGCACCTTGCTCAAAACTACTGGGTTATAGAAGGAATTAAGGATGGAATAAAGAAATTCAT
>NW_004444014.1:1208293-1248071 GCF_000243295.1 Trichechus manatus latirostris
GGAGGTGAGATGGGAAGGCAGAGAGGGTTAGGAGCTGGGGAAACAGGGGTGGAAAGGAGGAGTGTGCTGTCACAGTATGGGGAGAGCAATTAGAGTCACATAACAATGTATGTATAAATTTTTGTATGGGAAAAAATTGTTTTAAAAAAAGCTGCAGTTTAAAAACACTATGAAGCCTACCCACAGTGATAACTATCTCTAAACATTTTCTATGCAGGTTTTCAGAACGTTTTAATTATTTTTATTAATTATTGCTCATATCTAACCTGTAATGTATAATCCTCATTTCTAAGAAAAGAATATGTAGGTCAATGGCTAATGTATATTTAGAAGACTTTGATTTCCAGCCTGCTTCTTAGCCTAAGACTATATCATGCTACGCAAGTAGCCAGCCTCCTTTAACCAAACATGAAAGCTCGGAACATCTAGTTCTTTATAAAAATTAGGTTATACACTTGAAACATAAATTTTTAATACAAACTTCTTTAAAATAAATTTCCCAAATGTATTCAAAATTTGATACTCAGAATTTGGTTTTGCCCACAAACATACAAAAAACAACCCAAACTCATTTGCTGTTGAGTCGATTCCAACTCACACTGACCCTATGGGACAGAGCAGAACTGCCCCATAGGGTTTCCAAGGAGCGGCTGGTGGATTCAAACTGCCAACCTTTTGGTTAGCAGCTGAGCTCTTTACCACTTGACACCAGGGCTCCACAAAAATACAAGGATACATTTTTGTGAAAAGACACATCTATATTTTACACTTAAGAAGGTAAATAAGAGTGTTCCTTGTCTAGATCTACAGTTTTTCTATATATGTTTCCCTCCTCTTAGAATAAAATTGCATTTTTTATAAGGCCTACAAGATATGTATTGTTTAAATCTCACTTTCACCATCATTTTCCCTCAACAGGCTCCAAATCCTTCAACACACCATCCTCTGTGACTCAAAAGACTGCACTTGCTGTTCCCACTACCATGAAAGCATTCCCCTATGTCTTTATGAGGTGGGCTCCTTCTTATACTTCAGGTCTCAACCCAAATTCACCTTAAAAAAAACCTTCCCTAAACACCTCCTCTCACTCATACCCCATTACCACTTAAAAACTATGTCTAAAATTACCTTATTTACGTGTTTAGTTCATTGTCTGTCCGCCCAACAAGAATATAAGATACAAGACAGCAGGGACTTTGTTGCATTGATTACTGTTATCCCCAGCACACAGTGAACACTTAACATTGATTGAACGTACACTTAAATTCAGTATTATTAAGCAAAAGACACTTAGTAAAGGCCTTGTGGATATGAAGCCCCATAACTTAGAGTTTTAAAAAGCATTTTACTAAAGTATAATCTTAAGGGCATTTTAATTTTTTAAAAAGATGACATTTTTAAAATCCTATTATTTATGTTAATAACTTCTAAACCATTTAAAAATTTTAAGGACAAACTCTGCTACAAGTGGACAGTTACCCTTTACCTCAACACTGACTTTATTCACAAATGCATCATTAGCATAACATGAGCTCTTTGGATACGCATAATAATGATATCAAGCTTTAGAAATGACTAGTTTTCCAAAATAGTCACAGGATATGCAAATAATATGCCATATCCTTGGTTAGATCTATGGTTCAACTAGTACAGGTTTTATCACAGTGTTTAAATAACAAATTCTAAGTCATTTCATGAATTTAAGTGCTGCTGACTTGATTATTTACCCTAAAAAGAAAATATCCATTGTTTTGATTCATTTTATATAAACCACACAACCATCATCCCTTTGGTATCTTTAATATTATATTTTAAGAAAAGTGTCCAATTTCCATGCTACACTTACTTACAACTATGCCCAAGGCATAAGAAATGATTAATCAATAAAAGGAAAAACTATGCCATCTTTCACAATAAAAAAAGAGTGAAGAGGGAGTTATGAGCAACGGAGCTACAGTTTAAAAAACTTTACAGCTGTCTGGTCTAAACAAAATTTTAAACTTTTATTTTTTTTATAGGCTTAGCTTCAAAATCCAACAATTGTTAGCTAGCTTACAATTTATACATTCAACCAAGTATGTTTGTTACTGAATCCGAGATTCAAAAATAATGCACTATCCTAGCACCAAAGTTGAGGCAACTGGACTGCTTGTATATTGTTGCAAAAGCACTTTTTTCTTTTATGTATGAGACTTTTAAAAAAAAAAAAAAACAAAGTTGTGAAACCACCAACAAGAATGTAGTTAACTCTATGATAATACAAGTTTCTGCCTCCAAGACAATTATAAAACAGATTATAACTTGCATTTACTGTTACATCATTTTTTTTTTAAGTAGTAGTGACTTCCTTAATAGTTGGAGCCAAGGTCAAAAAACAAAAATCATGACAGACAGTTGTGAGTCCTTAATACCACTCTACCACTCTATCCCTAGAAGCTTAAATATATATATGTATATATTCAAGTTAAGGTGTTTCTGATGCTTCACTTGTTTTTGTTTTTTAAATATAAACAAACAAGAATAGTGGACAGAGAACATGCAGACTGGAGACCAAGAGACAAGTTGCAACCCATGAAGATAAAGCTAGAATGCAATGGCTTTCAAAACAGTATTGTGTGCCTACTTCCTGCTGGTTAGGGCAATTGTCACAGAAAGATTTTAAAGTCATTCTAGCGTTAGACAAGATGGCTATCAGCATAGAGTACTGTGGTAATCTAATGGTGGGGGAGAATTCACAATACTAGTAATCATCCAAGAAAATTAGCACCTAAAAATTATTACCTGATTTTTCTCACTGTGGCACACAAATCTACTGCTGTAAGAGGATGATTTTTAAACACAAACACACACACACACACAAAGGCACTGGTTAGGAAAATTTAAGCCCATGAAATTAAGAGTTAACCTCACACATACATGGGTGAGGGAGAGAATAGCACATTATGAGAAAAGCAATTAAAAAGAAACAAGTACTTGTATAAATAACATCTCCATTACACTACCATCTCCTTTGAAAACAGACGTCATGTTAATTATCTTCAGATCACTCACAGTTCCTAGTACATGATAAATATTTAATAAATACTTGAATTGATGAACTGAATCTTTTTTTAAAAATCACCAAGACCACTAGTGAAATAACCTATTCACTTAACATTACTACTGACTTATACATAAAAATACATTCCACTACATGAAATCAACATAATTTCATTAAGATTTCCACATAAACCATGAGACAAAAACTGAGACAACTGCTAATAACCTAGTAAAGCTGTTTCCTTACATTTAGAATACCACATATAAAGTGACTGTGCATTTACTCATAAAAATGCAAAAATTAGACACTATGAAACTAATTTTCTTAAGCCACTTAACAAATTAAGGTAAAAAGCAGTGTCTTGCTAAAAATAAAAGTGGGGTTTCCCCCAACCAGATGTTCAGTTCTAGGAAAAGATTCTATGACTTATTCCATAACAGTGATGTTCCCAAATCTGAAAGGGGGGGAAAAAAAACTTCTCTAATTTCCACATATAAACATTAGCTTACTTAAATGACAAAAGGGCTTCTTTCAATTACTTGTCAGATTTTCAGGTTAGTTTTTTCACTGAGAAGCTGCAGCATGGATAATGTGGACAGTGCTGGAATCAAAGATTAGGAATGAAATAAAAACATCTACGAAAGTATGATATGGTAGGAATAGCCTTTTTTCTACAGCAATTCATCCCTTCCCTTAGGAATCTCCAAAGGAAGAGGTTGTAGTAGCTATAAACAAGATAATAGGAAAGACTCGGAACTGGGACTGAAGAAAGGCATCAGAGTGAGGAATTACGAGTGATTAATTAATGGAGCTGGGTAATGATCATCAACAGCTGTTAACATCACAGAGCAGGCGCCAGACATTATTTGCCTCCTGACGGAAGTACTTAACAACATCTGCGAAGTATTTTTGCCCTCCTCCCCAAAAAATGAGAGAGAATATACATTATAGAAACTGAATCTGATCAAGCCACTATATCTAATACCAATCAACAAGAAACCCAAGGCACAGAGGAACGTGTTGAAAACCACCACAGGGATGAGATCTGCAAATTCACACTATGGGAAAACCAGGGCTTTGAACCTGGTTCGAACGTTACTGAGATTTTCATTTCTAACAAGTTCCTTGCTGAGAATTTGCATTTCCACTCCAGACATACTGAATCAGAATCTACATTTTAACAAGATCCCCAGGTGATTCTTCTGTATAAATCCCTGGGAACTTGTTAGAAATGTAAATCTGAATAACTATAAACACACATTTATGAGATAACTGGAGAAATCTGAATGCTGACAGAATATCATATGTTATTTGGGAATCACCGCTAATTAATTATTGTTCACTTAACATTACTACTGACTTGTACATAAAAATGGAGCCCTGGGGTGCAGTGGTAAGAGTTACAGCTGCTAACCAGAAGGTCGCAGTTCGAATCCACCAGCTGGTTCCTTGGAAACCCTATGGGGCAGTCCTACTCTGTCCTACAGGGTTGCTATGAGTCACAATCAACTCGAAGGCAATGCATTTTTTTGTATATAAAAATATATTCCACTACATTAAATCAACGTCACTTCAATAGAGTAACTTCCCTTTTATTTTACCTTTCCACATAATCCATGAGACAAAAACTGAGACAATTGCTGATAGCCTAGTAAAGCTGTTTCCTTACATTTACGTATATGGGTTGACACAGTGACATCTCAATGAGATGGACTGACACAGTGGCTGCAATAACAGACTCAAGCAACAACTGTGAGGATGGTGCGGGACCAGGCAACTTTTCATTCTGTTATACGCAGAATCACTATGAGTCGGAACAGACTCGATGGTACCTAACAACGACAACAACTGTTTTTCAGTGTGATAATAGTTATTGTAAGTCTTTTTCTTCTTTAAGAGTGAAGTTGACTAAGAAACTGGAGTGCTAAAGGGCTGGAGTACAGAAAGGAAGGGAACGCTCAAATTAATGTAGCTTGATGGATTTGTTCATAATGCGCGGGGTTTTTGCCCTATCCTGAACTGAAATATAAATTGTAAGTCTGCAACCACAGTAAGGGAGCAGCTTTGCCTGCTTGCCAGCCAACCTTTTCTCCACTGATATAAGCTCTATAAATAGGCCAAGACTGATAATGACTGTTCAAATCACTTCATATTGCACATACCACCACTACTGGTATGCACCTAGCACAGCACTAGAGCTGTGAATAAACTAGCATCAAAGAGGAAACCAAGGAAGCTACCAAATGCCAAAAAAGCAGTGTGGCTAAAGGGAGATCCTCTAAGGTACTGAGGAACCATCACTTTAAATCAAGAATAATTTAAAACACAGGTTCTAGATTTCCTGCAAGATTTCTGCTCTGGCCATTTTCCATTTCCCTCAGAACAGTTCACATAAAGACAGGTCACCACACGCTGGGACTTGAGGTCCCCAAGACAAATATTGCCAAAAATCTATCCATCGTACTCTCAGGCTCATAGCAAATTGTATAGTGGGCTGCAGCTGAGAAAAAAAAAATGGCAAATCCCTGACGATAAAATGTTGATTTGAGAACAAATTAGGTTAAGAGTAAGGCAGACAGGATACTGCTTAAAATCTTAACCATATGAGGTTTTTGTTCTTTAATACAGAAAGGAAAATAGCCCTGTTTTCCCAGCATTTTGGTCCACACCCAACTTCCCTATCCCCAACAATACCTTTCTCTAATTATTACACACCTAACAAAATGCTGATTCTGGACATCCTAAAAGCCATTTTTTTTTAAATCAGACAACTCAGTATAGACTGAGTTATTTTATAGAAGATAACTTCTACTTCCCTTTGGTCAGTATCCTGTTTCTCTAATATTAACCACGCTAACAAAAACTTAATTTCTAGACTACCTAAGCACAATCTAAGTTTATAAACATTCTCAGGGATAGCTGCTATAAGTAAGCTCTAACAGAATTAATTTTGTTGTTCTACAAAATCAAAACTAATTTACTAACCCTTGGACTTGAATTCTAGGCAGAGGAAAAAAGTATTTTGCAAATGACTGGCAGTACAAGAAAAAGAGCATTCCAGTCTCCAATCATTTTCTTTTAAGCTTAGAGACTCATTAAAGAAAAATGCTATTTTCCAGTATCTTACTTAAAATGATTTTATAAAGGAAAAGACTAGTTCCATACCACAGTTGTTTTGCTATGCAGTACTTTTTTCCCCTACAGCCTACTTTCTCTTCTCCACATTTTAGACCAGGAAGGAAACTTAGAAATCGTCTAGTTCACCAGACTGAGCTCCTCTTTTATCTTTCTACCCATCCCTATCTGGCACATAAGTGGTCATCAGTAAAAGAGTTTTTAATTTAATGAGACATAAATACCCCTACACACACGCGCGCACGCAAACACACACACAGAGTAACGTCTGCTGATTTCCACTTTTGATTAATCTTCACTTAACTAAGAAATACTCATCCAGGTAGGCTTTAAAATAAAATAAAGCCAAGTTAAAAACTTGGATTTACACCATCTACCTATTGGTTATTAAGTGACAGAGTCTGAGGAAAGAGGAATGCGCTTCCTTATAATGAATAAAGACATGAAAGAGAATAGAAACAAAAGGTAAACAATGCAAATTGAAGGCAGAAATCCAGAATACTACAACCAATCAAATCTGAGTCACACCGGCTATTTTAAAGTATTCTTAAGTCACATTTACTGCTATTATCAGCTGCTACTAATATGTTGATACACACATACCCATTGCTGCTGTCATCAAGCCGATTCCGACTCACAGCGACCCTGTATGACAGAGTAAAAATGCCCCACAGGGTTTCCAAGGAGCGGTTGGTGGATTCAAACTGCTGACCTTTTGCTTAGCAGCCAAGATCTTAACCACTGTACCACCAGGGCTACACACACACATACACACATACATACAGTCATGCGTCACTTAACATCCAGGATACATTCTGTGAAACAGGAGATTCTTTGATTTGGATGTTATGCAAACATGCCTAAATCGCAAGCAATAGCATTCAATGCTTCTCCACTTTCGTGTTGTTTAATAACCTTTTGTTTCACTACTAAATCTATACTTCTCCTTTGCCTCTTGCTGCTGCTATTACTAGCACTGGTTTCGCTGCGTTTATGAGTTGTGTTTGGGAGCCGTGATGTACTTCACAGTAATATTTTCAAACGAAAATTAAACAGAGAGATAACGCTATAACACTTGAGACGCAAGATACACAAGATTGAATGCTGCTGCCTCTGAGTCGAAGCATACATTGTTACACGGTAAACTTTTTATTTGTTTATACGGTAAACTTTTTATTTGTAAACAGAGAAAGTTCCCATTAAAATAACTACAGAAAGTACAGTACATACATAAGCCAGTAACATGGGCATTTATTACGACTATCAAGACATATGCGTTATAGGTTATATATGTACTGTACCATTACACGCTTGGCAGTGCAATCACTTTGTATACAAAAGACATGAGATACACGTGTTGCGTGTGGGAAGATGTTGCGTTTGCTATGTTACATCCGCTATGGTCCGTTCTCAGATGGGGACTTCTGAACTCTACTATAACCTTATGAGATCAAGGATGTATATGAAGTCGGACGTTGCAGAAATGGACATTATGCTGTGCATGACTATATACACACACACATATATGAACACATACACATATGTATATATGAACACATACACATATGTATATATGAACAAATCTGTCTTGGAAGATGTACAGCCAGAATGCTCATCAGAAGCAAGGATGGCGAGACTACATCTCACATACTTTGGATGTGTTATCAGGCGGGATCAGTCCCTGGAAAAGGACATCATGCTTCATAAAGTCAAGGGTCAGCAAAAAAGAAGAAGATCGTCAATGAGATGGATGGACTGACACAGTGGCTGCAACAATGGGCTCAAGCATAACAACCACTGTTGAGGATGATGCAGGACCGGGCAGTGTTTCCTTCTACTGTCCATAGGATCACTGAGTCAGAACTGACTCAACAGCATCTAACAACAACAACTATATACATATATACACACTTTCGTTCTGTTTTTACCAGTAGGTGCTGAGCCAATTCCAACTCCTGGCATTCTATGTGTGTCAGAGTACAACTGTGCTCCATAAGGTTTTCAATGGTTGATTTTTCGGAAGTAGATTGCCAGGCCTTCCTCATATACAATACGTTTCCTCTCCTAGCTGTGCAGAAGTATAGAAGAGAATAAAAACAAGCAAGATGGTTTTTAGTTTCACCTTATTCCTGCCTTCTACCACAAGGCCCTATGAAGTGAGTATGAAAACTGACTAAATGACCAATTCCACATCTGCTGAGATAAGCTTCCTACACAGAAGTAGAAAACACTGTTGATTTTCCTTAAATTCAATCACAAAAGTTCTGAAAGAGTAGGAAAGTAGTACAATAGAAGATAAAGGCTAAAGGACTTATAAAAATTTGGTGACAATAGTCAAATTTAAATTAAAGACTAGAGTTTGACAACTGAAGAAAAAAAACTATCAAATTACCTTAGTCTGATGAGAATCAGGCCCATAAATAAATAAGTAAATCTAAATAAATAAAACTAGTAACATTTCTACTCATTGAACTTAAGGAGAAATGAAGAAAAATCCTCAAAAAGGGATGACTATCTCATCCTTCATATTCCATGTAAGTTTTTTCCCCTAAAACAAAATTCATAATTCATTATAAGATGATTTAAGTTACCTTCACAATCTGGCCCTACCTCCATCTACCCTACCCATCCCTCCGAACACTCAAAGCTCTGGCCACACTTAACCAGTCACAAGCACTGATACTCTGGAATGTCCCTACCCTGGAATGTCCACCTGGAAATCCATCTCAAACCTCAGGTTTAAATGTACAATTCCTTGAGCAACAGGACCTCGTCTGTCTTATTCACCACTACAGCTCTAGCAACTAAAACACTACTGACTGGTATACAGTAAGCAATCAATAAATTTGTGTTGTGAGAAGAAAGAGGTTCAATCCAAGTTATCTTGTCAATGTTTTCTCAATGGCTCTTCTCTGCTTCTCTATTCTCACAGCCTTCTACTCAGTTATTACATGTCTATTTCATTTTGCCTATGTTACCACAGCTACCCAAGACACTTTATTTGGCCCCAAATTGTTTCCCAAAATAACAGAAAATATTGAAATCGGTATAGTTCAAAACAGAACATGTTAAGAGTACAGCATTTTTCCTTTTTTACAGGTCTTCCCAAGTGTCAATTCAGTAAGACATTGATAAATGTTGTCTTCATTTCCCTACTTACTATAACACACGAAAATGAGAAAGGTCTAAGATGATTTACAAAAATTACAATGTAGGTTTAGGTCTCAAGTATATACCAGTTCCAAACTTCAAAAAGAAGACAAAAAAAAAAAACTTTTATTGCACATATATCTTAGACCTAGTTAAGTCTACTCGTGCAAATATCAGAACAAAATTGTGAGGTTGGGATCTCAGCAAAAGTAACAACCCCTTGAGTAATTAGTGACTACAAAACCTGACAGAAGTTACTAGTCACATAGTAAGGAGATGTAAGCCACCAATGTCACTATGAAATATTAAAAATAAGAAACCTTTGAAGGACATACTAGTTATGCATCAGTTAGCACCCGGTTCTAACAGAAGTGCACTAAATTAGAGCCTAGAGCTGAATTTATATTTAATATACAGGTCTTGGATTAATCATAAAGACTGTAAAACAGAGTAATTTGACAGTTACACTTATGTGAATGCATGTAAAAGTAATGTAAGGTAAATCAATGAGTAATATAACAACTACATTGTGACCATAATAGGAAGCTAACAATGGGAAAAATCTTCAGCTCCAAAATCCAGTGCATCCCATTTTCCACAAAAAAGTGTCAGAAAAAAAATTTTCCATTAAGAAATCTGATTTAGTTGGCCCTTTAATATTATTACCTTGAAGTTTCTGCCTGGTCTCTTAAGAAACCACAGTTTCATATTGTATGTACCTATTTTGAAGCTTCCAGCTACAGTATGTTAACATTATGAAAAAAACACGGTGTGAAGTTTGAAGATTACAGTGGTACTGAAAAGCACTCTAGAGGAACCTGATTTAGAAATGTCTAAGAACTACTTCATTTCTCATTTGATGGAACCACATAAAATTTCACTAAGTTTTTTTAAAGTAGCATACAGGTCACATCATAGTCAATTCCATCTCAATTTCCTAAATTCAAATTTAATCCATAATTTTATACTTACTGAGCACCTGTGTGCACAAAGCATTCAACAAGGCATGGTATGGAGCATATTAATTGGCAAAAATATTATACGCTGCACTAAAAAAATGACTAAAGTTGTGACTCCTCAGGCCATCAGGTAAGAACTACCAATTGCAGGCCTCTAAAAATGCTTGATTACTGGAGGAATCCACATTACCAGAAATCAGCAAAACTACATTAGAAAGTTAACAGCCTCCATCCTCAAAATATCCCAGAAGAAAAAAGGAAGTGATTCAAACTGTTAGCATGTGCCCAACCATACTACACAATAATAGCCTAAACAAAACTGCCAGATGTATTTGTAATTAAGAGGTCCAACCTTGACAAAGCATCATTCGTGGGATTTTCCTCCTACTGGGTGGAAGGATTCAGGAAGCAAAAGCTCAGGCAAGAATAAGCACATGCAAGCATAATAAACTGCTGAAGCGGTGAAGGAGCTGGAAGGACAAGAACGGACGTTCATTCCTTCAACTTATGGGCATCTATTTTGTGCCAGGGAAGAGGGCGATGTAAAAGAGAATGAATGAGATGCTGGTTCGATGGGGGCAGCTGCATAAATAGCACAAGAACACTGCGGTAGGTGCTGTAAGAAATGAACTAGAACTGCTACTGGGGAAAAGAAGCGAACTCTCCCCGGGAAGCCCAGGGAAGGCGATGATTTTAACTCGGGGCTCGTCAGTTTACAACCTTGCGGGTTTTTTAATAAAGTTGACAGACTCGCCAGAAGAGATCAATTTTGGAGACTGACACATCCCTCCCATTAACTAGAAGCGTCTGCGGACCGAAAGTAGTGGAAGCGCCGAGAAGCAGGCGACGCCAAGTCAGAGAAGCCTTTTCTCCCTCCCCCAAGGCCACAGCACCCGCGGCGCTGGGGCAGCCGCCTGGGCTCTCGGGGTAGGGGAAGGTGTCGGCGCCAGACCCAGCTAGCTAAATTGGCAGAGCTGCGGCTACCGCGCAAAGTTGCGTAAAGAGAACTCCAGAGCCACGAAGCCGCTCCCCCGCGCGGTCCGAGGGCTGCGACACCTCCAACCTTCCCCTAACCCTGCGGAAAGGAACCCGCCTCGATCCGCCTAGCCCGGGCCCCAGCGGCCGGAGAGAAGGATGGCGCTCAGCCCCGCAGGGAGGACGCGAGGGTCGTGGCCGTTCGACCCCATTTCGTCGGCCCCGCCCGTACCGCACTCCTGCCAAGTCTAGGCGCGAACACCCCACGCCCGCCAACCTGGCCCGTCACGACCCGGGCGCCCAGACGCCGCGAACACTCACGCGCGGCCCGCACCTCTCGGACTCGTCCCGACCCCTCCCCAGGACGCAGCCTGGGTCGAAGCTCCATCCTGCGCCCCTTCCCACCTCACCTGAGCTCCGCAGCGGCTCCGCACCTCCTCGCCCGCTCTGCGAGCCCGGTCGGGGCACGCACCGACCCCCTTGGTCGGGACTCTCCCGGCCGCAGTGACCTGGGACGCAGCGGCCACCGCCGCTTTCTTTCCTCTGCAGAAGCCCCGGCGGCAAGCGGAGGAAAGCGGTCAGAGCCCTGCCAAGGCCAAAGTGAATCTCGCCGCCTCCGCAGGCTCCACCACCACCAAGTCCCTTGACTCGTCCGCGCCGCCCGGAGAAAATGTCACCAGAGGCCGTTCCGCTTGGCTCCTCACTTCCGCCCGGAACCACTGAGCCCGCAACGGCCGGCTAGAGCAGCCGCTGCGGCTGAGGCCCCTGGGGAGTGGCGCGGCAGGCCGGGGGAAAGCCAGATAGCGCCATCTGGCGGGACGGAACAGCGCTCCTCCCGATGCACGGAGCCCGACACACCGGCGCCGGCTTCCCGGGCTTCTTTCCCCGCTCCTTCCTCCGGTTCAGGTAACTCCTTTCCAGAAGCTTCTTTCTCGAGAGTCAGAAAGCCAGTCGATGCAAACTAGGACAATATTCTAAGAAAAGGATGGAGCTCCCATTACTGTGTGCTGCTCAGTACTCACCCCCTCCCTGAAGTCTTCCCGGATAAAGCTCGTGGTGTCTGAATCCTTGAGTCACTAGAAAGGAAGCCCGCTCCTTTCCTCACTTTTTCGAAGATGCCGACAGCGCTGCTCCAGGTAGCTGCGACGTGCTGTTCTCGTACGGAGGCATTAACATCCCGTGCAAGTTTCGGGACGGGAACCTTTCAGGCTTTGCAAATAGACTGCCACCTGCTGGTGAGACAGGTTCCGCCAGGGACGTCCCGCTCCGCCCCCCACGCGCGTTTCAGACGCCCCAAATTCCACCTCTGCAGAGTCATTCCTCTGATTTGCAGATCACCCCGGAAAGGATGACGCGCCGGCACACTGTGAGTTTTGAGGCCCTTCCTTGAGGGCTGGGATTGGGAAAAACGTGCTAGATGCGGGGCCCAGAGGAAGGGTGAGGCGGGCGCAGGGCACCTGCCTGGTCTTTTGAAGGAGGAAGAGAAGATGCTGAAAACAAACCTCAGAACTCAAGACCTGGCCAAGGGCCCGCCCTCCCTAAAAGCAGTACAAAGTATTTGAAGACAAAATGTAAAAGGCCTTTCTTTACCTTTTAAAGAGCTGTGCTGGGACGTGGAGTGAGACACCCCAGAAGGAGATTCTAAAACTCCCTTAGCGTTGGGTCCACACTCCCCTTAAATCAGTCTCCACCTTTAGACGAGGCCCTTGAGCTCCTCCAGTTCCCTCATTTATGCTAACTGCCTATAGGCATGAAGTTTTCTAACCTTGACTAAATGAATAAATTGAGAAAATAATAATTATAATAACAACCACGGTAAATTTTACTGACTGTGCCAGCCACTCAGGGCCGGATCAAGGCATATGAGGGCTCTAAACACTGATAAACTGCATTGCCCCCTCCTGTGCTTACTCACACATTCCAACAGGATATGTAAATTATATATACGAGTGTGTGTGTGTGTGTGTGTGTGTGTGTGTGTGTCTGTCTGTCTGTCTGTCTGTCTGTCTGTGTGTCTTAGCTATCCAGGATATAACTTATTTTTAAATGTGACTATAATATTAGCAGTTGAACCCCAAAGTGGCATATGTCATTTTACTGGAATGAGATGAACTGGATTATAAAATTCTTAGTGGATGCAGTGTACTAAGATTTTTACAACATACCACATTTTCTTCAAAAAGAATATTCTACAACAAAGAAAATGAGTCAGTGAACTTAGTTCAACAATCACTGTAAAATTCTGTTGATCTCCCACAACGAAAAATTGTAGCAAGAGTTAGACTCAACAGCCCACCCCACCTTTTATTAGAAAGAAATAGTATACTCCCGTGACACCCTCCAAGATAAGGCATGGGAGCGGACCACCGGAGACAGATGTCAACGAAGGTATGGAAGTGGTAGGGGCCTCATAGCTTAAACAGCCTTGCCTGTGGGTGCCCTGGTGACCCTGCATGAACTTTATTTCTGGCCGGCACATTGTCACACACTGGAGCTGGTATCAGTTTCATTTAGGGCCCCGCCAGTTCCCTTCCCTTGTATCCTATCTGCTTGGCACCAATAGGTCTTCGCTTTGGACAACTGGTGCCCCTGTTTTGTTGATGCCCTAAGCATGTGTTTACCTTGTTTATTCGGTGGTCCATCCCTGCAGCCACTGTTCCATGCATTTAAATGGATTCATTCACTTAATCTTCACAACAACGTAATAAGGTTGATAGTGTTACTAGCCCCTAATTACAAAGGAGGGAGCTGAGGCACAGAAGTGGTAAAGTAACCTACCTAAGGTCAAACATCAATAAGTGGCAGGACAGCATGGGAACCCAGACAGTCCAACTCCATAGCTGGCATTCTTAGCACTACCACCAACTGCCTTCTTGAGAGTCACTAAGAGCATAGTGAATAGTGCGCCAGATAAATATTTTATCCACTGTATATGTTATTTCACTCATTCATTCATTCATTTCCCTGCAACCTTAGTCCTCAAGGAATTTTGAGAGAAATTTTGTTCTCTCCTGGCTGGGCAGGTAACTTCAGCCGTTTGCCCCTGTGAGGTAGTGACAAGAGTCTGCCTCTTTCCAGAGAAAAAGAGAAAAGAAAATAACTACTAAGATCACAGCTGTCTTTTTTTTTTTAAATGTACTTCAGATGAAGGTTACAGCTGTCTGTCTTGAAATGAATGGATGAATGTGGACGAATACATTCAATTTTAAAAGGATTCTTTGACAGTCTTGTTGTCTTCATTGCTGCAGAGATACTGAAGTAGAGCTCTCAAGGTGTCCTCCCAGCACACTGCCTCCCTTCTCAGTTTGCTCCCTGCTCTGAAGTGCTATCTTGGCTCCTTCTCCTGTTTGATACCAACAAGTCAATTCCCTACAGTGAATGGACTGTGCATATTTTTGGATGCTGATGCATTTGATATCCTAATTACTAGTATCACTATTGCTACCATATTTAGATTGTTAAATGGGACAATTGCTTTCTCCTTCCCCTTCTAGGAGTCCCTGGGTGATGCATATTATGGTTAAGCACAAAGCTGCTAACCAAAAGGTTGGTGGTTCAAATCTACTCAGAGGTGACTTGGAAGAAAGTCCTGGCAATCTACTTCCCCCAAATCAGCCATTGAAATTCCTATGGAGCACAGTTCTACTCTAAAACACATGAGGTCACCACGAGTTGTAATCAACTTTACAGCAACTGGTTTTCCTTCTTTAGGAGCAGGGAAGTTTGTACAGTTGATCTTAATTCTGCCTTGGACTTGTCTCCTAGAGTCTCTTGTGCATCACATACTTGGCTTTCGCATTTCCTGGAATCCTAGTCCCTCCGTAATACCTGCCCAGTCCAGACACCACCCCCATCACCACTTACTGCACCCTCTCCATCCTGGCCTCCTGATGCCTCCATAGACATTTCAATCAAGACTTCTCTGCTCACAGACACTTTCCTACAAACATGTCTGCCCTTTGGCCTATCAGTAGTGTTACTATTAAATTATGTCAGTGGTTGTCCTCTCGACTTCTGTCATAGCCATAGAGGCCAGGGCCAAACCTGTCTGATGTATCCTCTTCAGCATCATTTCTTGTGCCTGACACACCACCTGGAATGGGGCCGGACCTTCAGGTTAGACATGATGACCTGAGCAGTTGCATCAGAGTGTCTTTGGGCCGTCTCTTCTCTCCTGGGCAGGCAGGTTACTTCAGCCATTTGCCTCTGTGTGGTGGTGGTGGTTGTTAGTTGCCATTGAGTTGGCTCCGACTCATGGCAACCTTATGTATGTTGTTGTTAGGTGCTGTCAAGTCGGTTCCAACTCCTAGCGATCCTATGTACAACAGAACGAAACACTGCCCCGTCCTGTGCCATCCTCACTATTGTTGTTATGCTTAAGCCCATTGTTGCAGCCACCGCATCAGTCCATCTCTTTGAGGATCTTCCTCTTTTTCACTGACCCTCTACATTACCAAGCATGATGTCCTTCTCCAGGGACTGTTCCCTGCTGATAATATGTCCAAAGTATGTGAGACGTAATCTCATCATCTTTGCTTCTAAGGAGCATTCTGGTTGTAATTCTTCAAGACAAATTTGTTCATTCTTTTGGCCATGCACGGTATATTCAATATTTTTCTCCAACACCACAATTCAAAGGTGTCAGTTCTTCTTTGGTCTTCCTTATTCGTTGTCCAGCTTTCACATGCATATGAGGTGATTGAAAACGCCATGGCTTGGGTCAGGTGCACCTTAGTCTTCAAGGTGACATCTTTGCTTTTTGACACTTTAAATAGATCTTTTGCAGCAGATTTGCCCAATGTAATGCTTTGTTTGATTTCTTGACTGCTGCTTCCATGGGTGTTGATTGTGGATCCAAGTAAAATGAAATTCTTGACAACTTCAGTCATTTCTCCATTTATCATGATGTTGCTTATTGGTCCAGTTGTGAGGATTTTTGTTTTCTTTACGTTGAGGTGTAATCCATACTGAAGGCTGTGGTCTTTGATCTTCATCAGTGAGTGCTTCAAGTCCTCTTCACTTTCAGCAAGCAAGGTTGTGTCGTCTGCATAACACAGGTTGTTAATGAGTCTTCCTCCAATCCTGACGCCCCTTCTTCTTCATATAGTCCAGCTTCTCGGATTATTTGCTAAGCATACAGATGGAACAGGTATGGTGAAAGGATACAACACTAACACACACCTTTCCTGACTTTGAACTACACAGTATCCCCTTGTTCTGTTCGAACACCTGTCTCTTGATCTATGTACAGGTTCCTCATGAACACAATTAAGTGTTCTGGAATTCCCATTCTTCGAAATGTTATCTGTAATTTGTTATGATCCATACAGTTGAATGCCTTTGCATAATCAATAAAACATAGGTAAACATCTTTCTAGTATTCTCTGCTTTCAGCCAGGATCCATCTGACATCAGCAGTGATATCCCTCATACCATGTCCTCTTCTGAATCTGGCTTGAATTTCCTGCAGTTCCCTGTTAATATACTGCTGCAGCCGCTTTTGAATGATCTTCAGCAAAATTTTACTTGTGTGTGATATTAATGATATTGTTTAATAATTTCCACATTCGGCTGGATCACCTTTCTTTGGAACGGGCATAAATATGGATCTCTTCCAGTCGGTTGGCCAGGTAGCTGTCTTCCAAATTTCTTGGCATAGACAAGTGAGCACTTCTAGCACGGCATCCATTTGTTGAAACATCTCAATTGGTATTCCATCAGTTCCTGGAGACTTGTTTCTCGCCAATGCCTTCAGTGCAGCTTCAACTTCTTCCTTCAGTACCATTGGTTCCTGATCATACGTCAACCAATTCTTTTTGGTACAGTGACTCTGTATTTCTTCCATCTTCTTTTGATGCTTCCTGCATCATTTAATATTTTCCCTGTAGAATCTTACACTGTTGCAACTCAATGCTTGAATTTTTTCTTCAGTTCTTTCAGCTTGAAAAATGCTGAGCGTGGTCTTCCTTTTTGGTTTTCTATCTCCAGGTCTTTGCACATGTCATTATAATACTTTACTTTGTCTTCTCAAGCGGCCCTTTGAAATCGTCTGTTCAGTTCTTTTGCTTCATCATTTCTTCCTTTTGCTTTAGCTACTCAACATTCAACAGCAAGTTTCAGAATCTCTTCTGACATCCATTTTGGTCTTTTCTTTCTTTCCTGTCTTTTTAATGACCTCTTGTGTTCTTTATGTATGATGTCCTTGATGTCATTCCACAACTCGTCTGGTCTTAGGTCATTAGTGTACAACGCATCAAATCTATTCTTGAGATGGTCTCTAAATTCAGGTGGGATATACTGAAGGTCATACTTTGGCTCTCATGGACTTGGTCTAATTTTCTTCAGTTTCAGCTTGAACTTGCATATGAGCAATTGATGTTCTGTTCTGCAGTCAGCCCCTAGCCTTGTTCTGACTGATGATATTGAGCTTTTCCATCGTCTCCACAGATGTAGTCGATTTGATTCCTGTGTATTGCATCTGGCGAGGTCCACATGTATAGTCGCTGTTTATGTTGGTGAAAAAAGATATTTGTAATGAAGAGGTCATTGGTCTTGCAAAATTCAATCACGCAATCTCTGGCATCGTTTCTATCACCACGGCTGTATTTTCCAACTACCAATCTTTCTTCTTTGTTTTCAACTTTCACATTCCAATCACCAGTAATTATCAATGCATCCTGATTGCGTGTTCGATCAATTTCAGACTGCGGAAGTTGGTAAAAATCTTCAGTTTCTTCATCTTTGGCCTTAGTGGTTGGTGCGTAGATTTGAATAATAGTCATATTAACTGGTCTTCCTTGTAGGTGTATGGATATTATCCCATCACTGCGTTGTACTTCAGGATAGATCTTGGAATGTTCTTTTTGACGATGAACGCAATGCCATTCTTCTTCATGTTGTCATTCCTGGCATAGTAGACCATATGATTGTCCGATTCAAAATGGCCAATTCAAGTCCATTTTAGCTCACTAATGCCTAGGATATTGATGTTTATGCATTCCATTTCATTTTTAATGATTTACAATTTTCCTAGATTCATACTGTGTACATTCCACATTCCAATTATTAATGGATGTTTGCAGCTGTTTCTTCTCATTTTGAGTTGTGCCACATCAGCAAATGAAGGTCCCGAAAGCTTTACTCCATCCACGTCATTAAAGTCAACTATACTTTGAGGAGGCAGCTCTTCCCCAGTTGTATTCTGAGTGCCTTCCAACCTGAGGGGCTCATCTTCCAGCACTATATCAGACAATGTTCTGCTGCTATTCATAAGATTTTCCCTGGGTAATTCTTTTCAGAAGTAGACTGCCAGGTCTTTCTTCCTAGTTTGTCTTAGTTTGGAAGCTCAGCTGAAACCTGTCCTCCATGGGTGACCCTGCTGGTATTTGAATACCAGTGGCATAGCTTCCAGCATCACAGCAACACACAAGCCCCCACAGTATGACAAACTGACAGACACATGGGGGACCTTATGTCTAACAAAGTGAAATGTTGCCCAGGCTTGTGCTATCTTCATAATCGTTAGTATGTTTGAATCAATTCTTACAGCTTTTGTGTCCGTCTACCCCCTTGAGAGTGTTTCCTATTTTTCGCTGACCCTCTACTTTAACAACCATGATATCCTTTTCTAGCTATTGATCTTTTCTGATGATGTGTGCAGAGTAAGCTAGCCAAAGTCTTGCCATCCTGGCTTTTAAGGAGATAGACACTATGATTAGAACCACTTTTGAGACTGGGAAAATGGGGAGATAGGAAAGAGAGAACCCTCATCTCTGGGCTCTAGGCCACCCCCTCCTTTCCTTCTCAGGCTGCTAAGAACTAGACTACCCTCCCCCAGCATGACCACCCACCTCCCAGCATAACTAGCACGCACTCCGACCACCCAGCACCTGCTATAAGCAAGGCAGTGGAATCTGGAAAATGCTGAGCCCCTGCGCTGTGGTAGCTATGCAACCTCAGGCAGTGCCACTTCTGAAGTTAGCACTATCTGCTCTGCCTCACAGCCCTGTCCCACACAAGGAAACTACATCCTCCATGTGGAAGGCCTTCTTAAGCATTCTGAAGATTCCAAGTAGTGGAAGGCCAGGTGGTCATCAGGAACAGAGGCTCTGGAGTCTGACAGGACTTCTGCCTCATTCTGTTAAGGTGACCTCGGCAGTGACATAACCTCACAGAGCCTCAGTGTCCTTGCCTGTCAAACACAGATTTCCCCGACACCGAGCTGGCAGGCTCGTTGTGAGGGTGAAATGAACCGTGTGTGGTGAGGCACTCCAGGCCAGCACCTCCTGCAGGCACGCAGACTCACACTGGCCAGATACAGTGACATTTCCCTCGCAACGGACTCAGTTTTCCAGAGCCACAGGTTCACATAGAGTCAGAATGGAACAGTGCAGAAGGATGTCATGAAAGTGGAGCCCAGAGGTTGCCACGGGTTTGCTGGGAGCGGTGTCACTATCAGCTCATGTAGATAACTGAGGCTTCACTGGCTTGAGTAAAGTCTCACATGACCCAGCTCCGAGTCCCTCTTTCAATTCAGGTTATTGCCCTAAGCCCCTTCTATACAGAATGTCTTTAACTTCTAAAATAGTACAAGTAAATGCAAAGAACAGTTTTAATTGTATCAACACATATGTATCGATGTCTAGTTTTTTAATGAAAACAGTCCTTGGGTGGCACAAACAGTTAAGCACTCAACTACTAACCAAAAGGTTGGTGATTTGAACCCACTCAAAGATGCCTCAGAAGAAAGGCCTGGCAGTCTGCTTCCAAAAGGTCACAGCCTTGAAAACCCTATGGAACAGTTCTGCTCTGTCACACATGGGTTCACCGTGAGTCAGAATCAACTTGATGGCAACTGTTTTTGTTTTAATGAAAAAAATTGCTCTGTAGGACTCTGTGCATGATCCTATGGGACCTTCTGGGTGGGGGTGCTCCTCTGATGACCCGTCTAAACTAGCACCTCCCACTCCCCTTCACAGCACCTGTTTGTTTCCTTCATAACAGTTGCCATCCTTTGTACCTGCTGTGTGTATACTTCTTTCTCATCTGTCTGAGAGTAGAGCATGTGGGGACTGTGTGGTCCTGCTCAGCGCCTTACCGCCATGGCCCCACGCCTGGCGCTCCAGACGCAATCAGTCCACACGTGTTGAGTGGAGAAAGTAGATCTAAGCATCTAGCTGGGGAGACACACAAACCTGAAAGGCTGTCAAAACAAGGAAGTGGTGCCAGGTGCCAAGTGGGTGAGAGGCTGGGAGGCAGGTGAGCCTGCTAGAGAAAAGTGATTGGGGAGTGCGTTGGGGAGGATCTGGAACCTGCCTGAAGGTTGTTAAAAATGAAGAAGACAGTCAGTGCCTTGGGGGCAGAGCTCATATCATTCTACTTGTAGCCCCTTGGTGTCCAACCAGGGCCTGGCAGATAGGACAGATTCCATCAATGTTTGTGACTGAATGAGCAAGTGTCAGAGAAGCTTATCTTAGGGGGAAAGGGCCTTGAGGAAGAAAAGCCTCCGGAACATTAAGGGAAGCAAGGTGTGATGTTCTCACCTAGGCTTCTTCTAGGTGTATGGTCAAGACCAGCAGAAAACCAAATCCTTCCCTGTCCTGCTGACACCTTGGAGAGGAAGGAGTGATTGGCCCCATGCTGAGCAGACCAGAATGCAAATGGCTTTCTGGGAAGGGAAAAGACTACAGTTGAGGACTATGGAAAGAGGAGAGAGAAGGGGTAGCATTAAGAAAGGAGGGAAGGGCCTCCAGCCCTAGGGACCTTCCCAGGGACACACTGTGTTTCGGAAGAAAGAACTCGCTCAGTAAGGGCTCCAAACCAAAAAACACCAAATCTGTTGCCACCAGGTCGATTCTGACCCATAGTGACTCCGTAGGACAGAGTAGAACTACCCCATAGAGCTTCCAAGGAGCTGCTGATGGATTCGAACTGCCAGCCTTTTAGTTAGCAGTCAAGCTCTTAACCACTACACCACCAGAGCTCCTGAAACACCAGCTTTATGGAGAATGTCTCCACCTTTTCGTCTCCATCTGTGAGAACTATGGTATTTAACTAAGAACAACATCCAACCAAAAAAAAAAATCCTGTTGCCATTGAATCAATCCCTATTCATGGCACTCCTATGTGTTACAGAGTAGAACTGAACTCCATAGGGTTTTCTTGGCTGTAATCTTTACTGAAGCAGATCACCAGGCCTTTCTTGTGCAGCGCCACTGAGTGGATTAAAACTGCCAACCTTTAGGTTAGTAGTTGAGTGCAGACTACACCATCCAGGGACCTTATGAACAACATCAGGAGATCCTAAAACTTTGGTGTTTTTAAATAAATAAGTTATATTTAGTTTTGAATAAATAAGTTACATTAAGCATCAGCCCTAGACCAGAACTCTCTGCAGGACTCATCACTTCCCTTCCCTGTGACATTCTCCACCTCTTAGCTGGCAGTCAGTGCTGCCATTACCCCAGACTCTGGAAGGTGAATTGGTTTAATGCTTTGCCTCTCCCAGTGGCATTGCAACAGAAAGGAGTGCCTCTGAAGAGGAATCCATGGGAATTAATCTTTTCTGGTGACATTTCAGGTACCAAATCCTGGGTGGGGAAAATATGACAGGGTGGAGATCGTCCCAACATTCCTCCGTTGCACATATTAGGTAACCACCTCTTCTGTTTATGTATTCAGAGAGCCCAACATATTATACATACACTTCATGTTATTCAAAAGACATTTACTGGACGCCTGCTCACTAAACAAGGGTGCTCTGGGTTAAGCCCTTGGCATATGGTATTTCAGTTAATCCTCAAAACAATCTGTGAGGGTAGGTAGGTTTTAAAGAGGAGGAAACTGAGGCTTATAGAAGACACTTCACCTGACCAAAGTCCTCATGGCTAATGGGGACAGAGCCAGGATTCCTGGCGTAGAACATGGTCACCTCCCTCAAGACTAGCTCCAGATTAAGGGGTGGGATATGCAGGCAGACTCTGGGGGTGCTAAGCTTAATGGAGCACCAAATTTGATATGTGTTAAAAAATTGATTTGACTAAAATATTATCAAAACAAACTAAGTATCAAGTAGTTAACGTAAGTTGGTATAAACCAAAAACCTGTTGCCGTCAAGTCACTTCCAACTCAGAGACCCTATAGGACAGAGTAGAACTACCCCATAGGGTTTCCAGGGAGAGCCTGGTGATTCAAACTGCCAAGCTTTTGTTAGCAGCCGTAACTCGCCATAGCTCTCAACCACTGGGTGTGAAACCCAGCTGTAGAAAATACTCTTATATTTAAGAAACAAATTACTGTTTTAATTGTGCAGGAAAAGTTTACCACAATGCCAGGAAAACTCCAGACAAATCAGGAGGCTGTCTCACAAGTGGGAGCCCTCCCCCGGACACCCTTTTAACTCAGTACTGAAGTGATTCCTGAGGCTCACCCTTCAGCCAAAGATTAGGCAGGTCTATAGGGCCAACAATAACATGTGAGGGACGTATTTCATAGTTCAGTCGTGTATACGAGACTAATGGGCACACCAGCCCAAAAGGAAAGACGACAAGGCAGGAAGGGACAGGAAAACTAGATGAATGGAAACAGGGAAGCTGGGGTGGAGAAGGGGAGAGTGCTTGACACATTGCGGGGTTGGCAACCAATGTCACAAAACAATTTGTATTAACTGTTTAATGAGAAACTAATTTGCTCTGTAAACTTTCAGCAAATCACAATTTAAAAAAAAAGTGGGAGCCCTGTGAGCACCCCTAAAAGCAACTTGGACAGAAGGGGGTGGTCACCAGATGCTGCGCCAGTCAGGTGACAGGAGCTCTCCGGAAACGTTCATTGACAAGGGTCTGCATGTATTTTTATTACATTATTTTCCTCAATTTGTCAATTTTAAATGAAGTAAAAGAATAAGTAGACTTTTTTTTCTGGTGCTATTATATTGAAGGGTGCCTTCTGCCCAGGGTGCAAAAATATCTTTGTCTGGCCCTGCTGAAAGAACTCAACCGAGAAACAAATTGCACTGGTGGGACACAGTGATCACTAACGGAAAGGAGGCTCCATGCAATACGGGGACATGTGGAAGGGAGAAGTTAATCTCCAAAAGCAAGAAGGACTTCATGTAAGAGGGAGCTTTTGACTAGGACCTTGGAGAAAGAACAGGACTTCCAAGGGCAGAGGTGAAGAGAAAGGCTGGATGGAGCTAGGCAAAGTCTAGCTTGAGGGAAGACTGGAGCCAGGAAAATGAAGGGTGGATCCAGATGGTTGGAATAGGTGTATTTATCCTACAGATGAGGTATATCAAGTGTTAGGGTTTGAGCCTTTACCCCCCCACCCTTCATTTTTGTTTCTATCTTTTTGCTTATTAAAACCTACAGTGTACATTTGCATAGAGCTTCACTTGAACACATGGAGCCCTGGTGGCACAGTGGTTAAGAGTACGGCTGCTAACCAAAAGCTTGGCAGTTCAAATCCACCAGCCGCTCCTTGGAAACCCTATGGGGCAGTTCTGCTCTGTCCTATAGGCTCACTATGAGTTGGAATCGACTTCACAGCAAGGGGTTTGGATTTTGGTTTCACTTGAACACTTTCATAAGTATGATTTCATTAGCTCCTCTAAACAGTCCTGAAAGTAGTTAGGGTGGCAGTTGTTATAATCTTGCACAGGTTATGTGGCTGACACATGGAGATTCCAAATCAATGCTTACTGAATGAATGAGTGAATGACTTGCCCAAGGTCACCAGCACTAAATGGGAGAGTCAAGACCAAACTTCGGCTTGCTGCCTCCAAAGCCCAGGCTCTTTCCAGTACCCATACATGTCTGGGTTTACTCAGCATGCCTATTGTTTGTGTGTATGTATTGGGGGTGGGGAATTAGACTCATTATTTTGTTTTCTAATGTTCTGATCATTTGAAAAAGGCTCCAGGCATGAGAACAATACAAGCATTCATTAAAGTACTTCTAGACTGACAGCAGCAACAATAACCTAAAATTAAACAAAGCAGAGTAAGTGTCTCGTGGCTCTTCCCTTGAGAAGTCAGTTTAAACGCACCAGGCTTTGGGGGAACACAAGGGGACTCCACAGGAGAATGACAAAGGAGAGATTCAAAGAACCTGTGTGGGGGGCAGCAGGCTGGGAAGCCCCCACCAGCCAGGCGGGCAAGCCTGAAGGACCCCAGGACCGCAGACCATCAGGCAGCTTCCAAAGGCCTTCCCTCTTCATGACTAACTGATCTGCTGGTGACTGAGTAACTACAAAGCCCTAGTGGCACAGTGGTTAAGAGCTCAGCTGCTAACCAAAAGGTCAGCAGTTTTAATCCACCAGCCACTCCTTGGAAACCTTATAGGGCAGTTCTACTCTGTCGAATAGGGTTGCTATGAGTCAGAATCAACTTGATGGCAACAAGTATGAGTAACTACCAGACCAAGAAGGGAACTTTAGAAATCACCCTTTTATTTTGCAGAAGAAGGCATCAAGGCCCAGCGTCCAAGCCAGTCATGGATGAGTCAGTTCCAACTCATGATGACCCCATGTGTTACAGAGTAGAACTGTGCTCCATAGGGTTTTCAAGGGTGTGAGCTTTTGGAAGCTGATCATCAGGCCTTTCTTCTGAGGCTCCTCTGGGTGTGTTCAAACAGCCAACTTTTCAACTGATAGTTCAGAGCTTAACTGTTGGTGCTACCCAGGGACTCCCAGGCCTAGAGTAATGGTACACTTTTTACTAATTT
The DNA here is from genome assembly GCF_000243295.1 of Trichechus manatus latirostris. NCBI lineage: Eukaryota > Metazoa > Chordata > Mammalia > Sirenia > Trichechidae > Trichechus > Trichechus manatus. The sequence continues at coordinate 1,233,271 of NW_004444014.1, forward strand.
CATTTTTTGGAGAAGTGTGTCCCTGCAGTGTTTTGTAGAGCCTCTTTGGCCTTTCAATTCTACTTGTGGTTCCTGCCATTAGTCCCTGAAGTCCCCAGAGGGGCAAAAGGTATGTTTTTCTGGGAGGCATCTCGAGATTCTTCCCTTGTGTGACAGAGACAGCTTGCTGAGTGAAGCCAGGAAGCCTGCAAAGCTAGGGGGTGAGCTGCAAAGCTGGGCTCATACCCAAAACCCAAGAGAACCCATACCTGTGCACTATGGATCAGACTGATGGGTGTTTAAGGTGTATAAGAATCAGTCCCTGCCCTCAGGACTAAGGTCTTGTTAATGAAAAGTACAGAACACTGCCTCCTCAATGAGTTGCCTCCACTACCGGTGACCTTACCTCAATGAGTTGCCTCCACTACCAGTGACCTTACCTACGGTGCTTTCCCCACTATGCTTAGGACCCTGCTTGATCCAGTCAGTGCCTTCACCTCTCACCACTCGCGGTCCCAGGACTTCAGCCCTTCTTGTCTCTCCCCCTTCGAACAACCAAACCTCCTTGGCCTAGGACTCAATCTCTAAGGCTCTTGGTCTCTATGTCTTAACAAAAGTTAATTAAGTGAATTCTTACTAGAGTGACAGCTGACTAATACATTACCCCTCCCAGGTGATGGAATACTTCTGTCTAACTATAATAAACACTTCTCAAGAAGCTGTCAAGGAATGACAATCATAAGCAGGAATTTCAGACAGCAAGATAGGTCAGCTGGGGAGAAGGAGGTATTTTTGGTCAGCCAGATTTTTCAAAACCCTTAAAAGTCACAACATCCTGGTGACCTGGGAGGGCCAGACTAACACATTCATCTGTGATTTCTTACTGAGCCCGAACTCTTTTCTAGCCTGATGTACCAGGAGCCTGGGAAATGCCAAGAAGCTCTAAAATTTACAATCTAAGAAGACAGTAATAACTCAAAAGGAAAGAACAATAAGGACAACTGAGAGCTAAATCTGTGCTATGATTATTAGTGTGTCAAAGAGGAAAATTAATAACAGATATCTTACTTTGATTTTAAGGTTTTTTCTTACCTATGAAGAAACTGAATATTAACTGTAAAAATTCCTGACCTGAAATTAATTGGGCCAGCAGCTTTTTTTCTTTCCCCCAAAGTTGCTAGTCTTTTCTTTCCTATTGGAAGCCAGACTTCCTTAATTTAAATTTCAGAAGGTATCATGGCTGCAGGTCGGTGGAGGGCTAGAGACCACCTTTGGACCTGATATCAGTTGATCTCAGTAAAAGGGGAGGGCAGGGTTCAATCAATCATGTTAAGATTAGCCGATGGTTGATCTTCTACTCTTCTCCCTCCTCTTTTGTTTATAAGCTTCATTGTAACTAGCCTATTTCGAGCCATTGGCTTTTTTTTTTTTTTTTCCAGAATCAGAATAGCCTCCCTATGTACATACTGTAGAATAACTGCTCAGAATAAACCTTATATTCAACTTCTTTGAGGTTTGATTATTTTTAACAAGTGCTGTAAGAATTCAGAGACAAAAAAGATTGTTGTTGTGCTTAAGAGTCCCACTTCAATTGGAGGGTGAGACAGGGACTAAAGTATAAATAGAATAAAACTATGGAATGCTCCAGGCCTTGTCAGAAGGTCCTGAAAAGGTTCCCCTGGAACCTTTCTCTTACTTTTCTTGAGATTCTCATGTAAACTTCAGAAGCTTCAAGAACCCATCTCAAATCCACCCATCACTGGAGACTGGCGGTGGGGAGGGGATGTGTGGAACAACCATAACCCAAACTGGAGGGCCCATTGCCACAGAGACCACAAGAAGTTTGCTTCCATTGTGGCAGGTCATGATCTTTTATATAATCATGCTCCTTCAACCTGCCCTTTGAAAAAGGTGTGTTCTCAGACAGAACCCCTAAGTCCATGTTGTTGGAACCATAAGAGCAAGGAACACCATGGAGACAGTTTAGCTTTCTGGGAGACCTCAAAGAGATTGACTGGGAGACCAGCTACGAGCAGTCACTGCCAAGGCTGCAGGGCCCTGCAAAAGGCCCACTAGAGTCTGGTGGTGGAAAAGACTCTGTAGCACTGAGGGCTCACCCCAGCCAGTTCTAGGAATTCTGCAGGAACTCCAACAGCCAAAGGGTTGCCTCTGCCCTGCTCGTATCTCTCCCAGAAACAGGGACTGTTCGTGTTCATTTTGCCCTCCTCAGTTGTCGTCCTCTCTCCTTTACCACCCTCTCCTTCCCTTCCTATTGCCATTCCTTCACTGCATCTTTTTCCTGTTAGGGAAAAGTTACTAAAAACAAAATCTCCTAACCCAGAAAACCTCTCCAGAAATACAGAAGAAAAAAGAAAGTTTTATTTTGAATAAGCATTATACCAGAATGTGATGTACCACAGGCAATCCGCTAAAGAGATTTCAAAGACAAAAATAAATCTTGTCTTTTGTATAGCTGTTCTAGATTGAATTGTGTCCCTCAAAAATATGTGTTGTAAATCCTAATATTTGCGGCCCTTGTGGCACAGTAGTTAAGAGCTCAGGCTGCCAACCAAAAGGTTGACAGTTCGAATCCACCAGCTGCACCTTGGAAACCCTACAGGGCAGTTCTGCTCTATTCTATAGGGTTGCTGTGAGTAGGAATCAACTCAGCGGCAACAGGTTTGGGGTTTTTTTTTTGTTGTTGTTGTTTGTTTTGTTTTTTTTTATGCCTGAGGTTATAATCCAATTTGGAAATGGTTTGTCTTTGTCAGGATTAGTATAGGGTGTGTCTTAAGTCAATCTCTTTTGAGATATAAAAAAGATTAAACAAGCCAGTGAAAGAAGCAGAGATGGGAGAAGAGAGGTGCCACACCACATGAAGATTGCCCCGGAGCAAAAGACAGAGAGAGAACGCCTTTCCCTAGAGCCAGCACCCTGAATTCAAACTTGTTAGCCTCCTAGACTGTGAGAAAATGAATTTGTTAAACCCACTCACTGTGGTATTTCTGTTATAGCAGCATCAGTTAACTAAGACAATAGCCGAGGGAATACAACTCGTTACATGCCATCACGTCTGTCCCGAGTCATAGCAACCCTGTGTATGACAGAACAAAACACTGCCCGGTCCTGTGCCATCCTCACAATATTCGAGCCCGTTGTTGCAGCCACTGTGCTAATCCATCTCAGTAAGGGTCTTCCTCTTTCACTGACCCTCTACCACAAATATGGATCTCTTCCCATTGGTTGGTTACTTAGCTGTCTTCGAAATCTCTTGAAATCTCAGTTGGTATTCATTTTGTCAATTCCCGGAGACTTGTTTTTCATGGATGCCTTCAGTATAGCTGGAACTTCTTTCTTCTACACTGTTAGTTGTTCAGTAGTTTACCAGGATTTCATTTTCTTGAACCACCCTTTGAAATCTTATATTCACTTCTTTTATTTTATTGCTCGTCTGTATTTTAGTTAAAAAAATTATACAAGTAAACATAAGGTAAAGAAGTCTGTTTTTGGAAACCACTGATAAGCCATGCATATGCAAGGCCTCAAAAAATTGATTAAAAACTCAAAATTGTTCTCTCCACGGAAATCTTTAGTAAAAGGCGAAAGATTTATACGATATGAAGAGAAAGCAGAGTATACAGCCGGCTTCTGGGACAGATTATTGAGGTAACTGTTACACCTAACACAGTAATGGTGACTGTATATTCAAAAGAGATAACGACTGCTCCCTTATTCTCTGATAATTCTGTGAGAGTGTTCTCATTTTGAGGTCATAGGAAATGGAGAATCAATCTAATCGTTTTAAAGTAGAAAATTGTCCTCTGTGCAGTGCATTGTGGATATGCAAATATCCACAATAATCATTAGCTATCATGCTGGGCTCAGGCCACCACTAGGGGGCAGAGGGGAGACCAGACTTTCAGAGAGTGACCTGAGCCTTGTCCAACCAGCAAGTCTGAGTTTATCTGTTTTAAAATTGGCGCTCCAATAAAAATTTACATTGAATTTTTTTTAAAGTCCTGAAGAAAAAGGTATCAGTGGGGGAAGAGGGAGGACTTTGAGGGCACTGGACCAAACAAATCTTTTGAGACTCAACATTTGTAAGATGTCTCCTGCTATCTAAGGCCATAGGAGTCCTGGGTGGTGCAAATCGTTAACCGCTCTAGCCAAAACATTGGCAGTTTGAACCCATGCAGAGGTGCCTCAGAAGTCAGGCCTGGCGATCTGCTTCCAAAAGGTCACAGCCTAGAAGAAAGTCCCATGGGAACAGTTCTACTCTGCAACCTGGGGTCACCATGAGTCAGACTCTACTCAAAGGCAACTAACAACAACAATGTCTAAGACCATAGTCAGAAATGCTGTTTACCTTAAAGTTGCGTAGCTTTACAGTTTATAAAATGCTGTTACATTTTCACATTTAATCCTCACAAACGCCTGCTTTGAGGGATTGTTGTTGGATGCCATCAAGTCAATTCTGACTCGTAGTAACCCCATGTGACAGAGTAGAACTGCCACATATGGTTTTCTAGGCTGTAATCTTTGTGGGAGCAGATGGTCAGGTCTTTCTTCTGCAGAGCCACTGGGTTGGTTTGAACTGCCAACCTTTCAGTTAGCAATGGAGCACTTAACAATTGCACCACCAGGGCTCCTTGAAGGGATCTAAACCAAAACCAAACCTGTTGCCATGGAGTCGACTCTGACTCAGTAGGACAGAGTAGAACTTCCCCATCGGGTTTCCAAGGCTGCAGTCTTTACTGAAGGAGCCCTGGTGGTGCAGTGGTTAAGTGCTTGTCTGCTAACCAAAAGGCCAGTGGTTCAAACCCATCAGTGATTCTGTGGGAGAAAGATGTGGCAGTCTGCTCCTGTAAAGACTAACCAAAAAAAAAACCCTGTTGCCATCGAGTCGATTCTGACTCATAGGGTTTCCAGGGAGGGGCTGAAGGATTCGAACCACTCACCTTTTGGTTAGCAGCCATAGCTCTCAACCACTGCGCCACCACCCTCTGGGGCAGTTCTACAGGGTCTCTATGAGTCAGAATCGACTAGAAGCCAACAGGTTTTGTTTTGTTTTTTTACTCTCTGGCACAAACACCCACCTGCTGAGCAGATTCCCCTTCTGTGTCCGCGCTGCCCTGGCCTGCTGTGTAGACTCATCACCATGTAGTCTCAGGGAAAATAAAACACTCCCCAAACCGCCACATTCCAGGCAACAGGTGAGAGAGTGAGGGTAAATTCTGGACCAGTTCAGGCCTTGGCAAAATTTCTGGGGCAGAAGAGGGGAGGGGGAGCAACATTTCAGGAGCTAAACAAAGGTTCTAGATTTCACGTGCAGTGGATAATAGTCTAGTCCTCCAGCTCAAGTATATAAGAAACATCACTTTCTTTATTTCTTATAAGTCAATTTCAACTCTAAGGGCCCCTACCTGATGGGAAGGCTCATCTCAGTCATTGCTGAAGCCTCATTTCCCTTCACCATCCAGGAACCCCGAAATCCAGGTGCCTGGAAAGTTGGGGGGAGGGCTCTAATCTTCCAGCCTTGCAGCTACCCCATATGCCAAATTCCAGTGGTGCACTGTAGGATGGCTCCCTGTTTTCTTGCCATATATGGGGAGCAGAAGTCTTTGCTAAGGCTGAGATTCCTGAAGGCACCCCCGCCCCACAAAGGTGGACTGGCCACCTCCATCATGGATGACTGTGCACTGATGAGGGGGCCCCCCTCTCTCTTCTTCCAGGACCTCAGGATTGCTTCTCTCTCAAAGGCTGTCTCCGCTCCTTCCCCGCCTGCCCAACACACAGGAAACCCAGTGAACTTAGGCTTTTTTCAAAGGACAGAAAGAGTCACTGACCTCAGTCTTCAGCTTTGCACCAAGTCCAAATCCTTGAAACAAGGAATTACAGGCACGGCAGTCTGCTAGAATTGGAAGGTGGGGGGAATACTATGAGAAACACACAAATTAATATGTCAGAAGTCATCCTGCCACTTATTCATTCAACTAGCATTTTATGGGCACTTAAGTTCCTGGGTAAGGAGCCCTGGTGGTGCAGTGATTAAACGCTCAGCACTAACTGAAAGGTTGTTGGTTCAAACCCACCAGCTGCTCCTCGGGAGAAAACTGTGGCAGTCTGCTACAACCTAGGAAACCCTATGGGGCAGTTCTACTCTGTCCTGTAGGGTCGCTATGAGTCTAAATCAACTCGACAGCAATAGGTTTGGTTTTGAAAAGTCCCTGGGTGGTCCAAATAGTTAATGCGCTCATTTGCTAACCGAGAGCACCTCAGAAGAAAGGCCCAGCGATCTGCTTCTGAAAAACCAGCCATTGAAAACCCTATGGAACAGCTGTACTCTGACATACATGGGGTTGCTAAGAGTCCGAATTGACTAGATGGCAATTGATGTGGTCTTTTACTTTGGCGCCAAACCCCCTGCTAGGTACTGGGGACACAGAGGTGACCAGTGCAGCGCTCAGCCTCGTCTGCCCTAGTGAGGAAGGCAGACATGAGGTCACCTGACATTAGGACTATGTGACAACATAATAGACATATGCACCCAGATTCTTCAGAGCCAAGACAAGGAAGCTGCAAACTCAGCCTGGGCCTGTTTGGGGAGGACTCGCCTAGGAGGAGCAGTCTGAGCACGATTCCAAGAACGAAGAGAATTTTGCTGCATAGACAAGAAGGGCATTGTAGACAGATGTCACCAAGGAGTAAAAAAGCCAGGCATTCTGGGAATGAGTGTGCCTGGAGGTGGAGTGTTCTTCTGGGAGTGGTGAGGGGAACAGTGAGAGAAGCTTAGAAAAAGGAAAGAAATCCCCAGGGAAGGCTTATTCATAAAATGGACTGTGATGGTTGTTTTTTTCTTTTTTTCTTGCTAAAGTGGAAGCGGGGGCGGGGGTTCAATAAACAACCCTCTCACTTTCTCTCTCCATGTCTGAACCAATTGAGGAATAAGACATTGGAAACAGATGAGTGTTTAAACATCAACTTTGGTGCAGATAAAAGGTACATGGGAGGAAGTGGCACAAATGCACAGTCTCCGTGGGCTTCTTATGGGTCACGGCCAGTGTACAGACATTGACTCAGTTACAGACAGAGCTGGTGTCATGGATTGAATTGTGTCCCCCAGAAATATCTGTCAACTTGGCTGGGTTATGATTCCCAGTATTGTATAATTGTGTACCATTTTGTAATCTGACGTGATTTCCTTATGTGTTATAAATTCAGTCACTATGATCTAATAAGATGGGTTAGCAGCAGTTACACTGATGAGGTATACAAGGTTGTCTTAAGCCAATCTCTTTTGAGATATAAAAGAGAGAAGCAAGCAGAGACACATAGGAACCTCATACTACCAAGAAAGCAGTGCTAGGAGCAGAGCACGTCCTCTGGACCTGAGGTTTCTGTGCAGAGAAGCTCCTAGACCAAGGGAAGATTGATGACACGGGCCTTCCTCCAGAGTCAATAGAGAAAGCTTTCCCCTGGAGCTAACATCCTGAATTTGGACTTGTAGCCTACTGGACTGTAAGAGAAGAAACTTCTCTTTGTTAAAGCCATCCACTTGAGGTATTTCTATTATAGCAGCACTAGATGACTAAGACAGCTGGATAACTTCAGCCTTCCCCGAAAGAGCAGGCTTGTGCATGGTGAGCATGTCTCTGTGGATGGGCTTAGTTGAATGTATTCAGTTCCTTCCTTCAAACTTTCCAATCAGATAGGTCATTTTTCTCCCTAAGGGAGAGGCCCAGAGATTTCAGGAGTGTGGCTGAAATGGTTGTTGTTGTTGGCTGTCATCTTTAGGCCCCCAACTCATGGTGACCCCATGTATTACAGAGTAGAATTGTGCTCCATAGGGTTTTCTTGGCTATAATCTTTATGGAAGCAGATTGCCAGGCCTTTTCTTCCACAGAGCTGCTGGGTGGGTTTGAACCACTAACCTTTCAGTTAGCAGTCAATCACAAACCACTTGTACCACCCAGGCCTTGGCTTAAATGGAGCCCTCTCCATATGAAAACTCAAAGAGTAGGGAATGGCGGTTCCACATCATACGCCACATCAACTCTGTGGGCACTTACATTATTATCATTTTCTGAAGTAAAGGACCACCTCACATTTATGTAGAAATTAAAATTTTCACAGCACCTTCACATCCAGAAAACAAAAGCATAGAAAGAAAAGTAGGAGAGTTTTCAGAAATCCACTACTCCGACTCCTTCGTTTTATAGACGATAAAATCTAAGCCTAGAGTGATAAGAGAGCAGTCAAAGTCCCCACAACTAGTTAGTGGTCACCTGTCTCCCACCACCACCAAATGTCATGAGTTCATTTGAATATAAGGTCCGCAGCATAAAATTTTTCCACCATCTTTGTATCTTCTTCTCTGCAGCACCTACCTTGAACATCACTAGGACTTTTAAAAGGAAGGGATTGAAGTGAAAGGAATTCTGAGAGCAGCTAACTGCTCTAAATGGATTCAAATCCTTTGGCCCAAGAAGTGTGTTTGGTTATATTTGCATTCTCAATATTCAGCATGGAGTCCCCGGGTAGTACAAACAGTTAATGGGCTCTGCTGTTGGAAGTTCAAGTCCACCTAGAGGCACCTCGGAAGAAAGGCCTAGTGATCTGCTTCAGGAAAATCAGCCCTTGCAAACCCTATGGAGCGCGGTTCTACCCTGACATAGATGGGGGTGCCATGAGTCCGAGTCAAGTCCAAGGCAGCTGGTCATGTTCAGCATAGAGTCTGATCCACAGTAGACACTCAGTTCATGTTAGCTGAATGCATGGTTGGATGAAAGATTGAAGAGCCAGAAGACTGGAGACAGGAAAATACTTTTTTTCAGAAGTAGATGTAGAGGGATTCGATTCTCAAACAATAGAGTAGTGAACTTGGCATTGATCTGAGGCCTTTGCTGAACTTGTACTCTGGTATCTCTCTACATGCTCCAAGGATCTTTCAAGGTCATCTTGGGCTCTTTCCTCTGCCTCATTCCTATATCAAATTTGTTTCCAAGTTCTCTCATATCTCCTTTTTTTTCCATCTCTGTTGCCACATCCTGGTCTAGGCCCTTATCACTCCAGACTGGTCTGGACTCCTGTGTCTGAGCAGCAGAGAGCGTTGAGGTCTGGGAGGCGGCTGGAGGCCATCTCTGCAGATCAGGCTGCACTGACACTCCTTTTGGTCTCCTCCCTGCCCCCTCTATGATCTATGTTTTCCTCCTTATTGGTTCCCCTCATATGTGCCCCCAGCCTCCTCCCACCAACTAGCTCCCGCGCCTCAGTCAGTCCACTCCCCTCACTCTCAGGCTTCCTCACCACCCCACCCCTGCCTGCCTCCCCCATCCCCTGCCTCAGGTTTCAATTAACTAGCTGCCCATAGAAAGATTCCAGCAAATTTACTCTCCCTGAAATAGAAGTGACCCATAATAAGGCTTAATGAGATCATCCCCCAAGGAATTTAATAAGGGACAATCCCTTTGGCCAGTCAAAGGAGAGTGTCAGCTATGTCTGAAGGAGTGTTTGCGGGAGGGAAGGCAGAGTTGATGCTCCACCTCTAGGGTGCCTTGGTGGTCTGAGGCCTCTGGGACAGGTAGCAGGGGACGTGGGAAACAGGGAGGTGAGGCCAATCTGCTGGGTAGGAGAACACACAAGTACAACCTCACCTGCTTCAGAATTTTGCCAAGAGCTGGCAGGAAACCTGATGCCCTCCCTGACTCAGCCTCCTGTGAGTTTCCCAGGTCAGTTCCAGAGGTCACCAGCCTGAGAGTTTCCAGTATCTCATCTCAAGAGGAAGATTGCTGAGAATGGACTCTTTGCCCCTCCTAAAATAAATTAACAGAGATGGGGGGTGGTGCTCAGCATGGCAAAGCTTCTTAACAGAGCAAGGAAAAGAGGATGTTTTTCCTGCTTTTGAAAGCTGATCGCTTCTGTAGCCAGGAGCGGTGCCAGCTCTGGTCAGTGTCCAGCCTGGCAGATGGGTCACGGGGGACTCAGGGTGAGTCCTCAGCTGTCTGCATATTCACCAGCCACCTCAACAGCACCTCCCTGGCTCCCCACATCCCCCTCCCATTCCACTTACCTACAAGAGGGCTATTCTCTCTTCTCCCGATACTAAAGCATTCAGCATCTGCTTCTCTGGGTCTCCAGAAGCTACAGCCTAAAAGACTCCTAGGCATGGCGTAGTCCAACCATCTCCCCAATTTACAGGTGAGGAACTGGGGTTCAGGGAGGTTAAGGGTCTTCTCTAATGTGTTTCTTTTCTGTGCTGCGTAACAAATTACCACTATCTAGTGGCTTAATAGGAGTCCTGGTGGCGTAATGGTTAAGCACTTGTCTGCTAACCAAGAGGTTGGCCGTTTCAACCTACCAGTGGCTTCACAAGACAAAGATGTGGCAGTCTGCTTCCTTAAAGATTACAGCCTTGGAAACCCTATGGGGCAGTTCTACTCTGTCCTATAGGGTTTCTGAGTCAGAATCGACTCAATGGCAATGGGTTTTGTTTAGTGACTGAACACAACACACAGTTATTATCTCAGTGTCTATGGGTCAGTAGTCTGAGCTGGGCTTAACTAGGTCCTCTGCCCCAGCGTTTCACCACGTGTCAGCCAGGCTGCAGTCTCATCCAAAGCTCAGGTAGGGAAAGATCTGCTTCCAAGCCCCCTCAGGCTGCCGGCAGAATTCATCTTCTTGTAGGACTGAGGTCCCCATTTTCTTACTAGCTGTCAGCCAGATGCTCTCAGTGACTAGAGGCCACCCACAGTTCCTTGCCAAGTGGACCTCCCCATAAGCTGTTTCACAACGTGGCAACTTCTTCAAAGCCACAGGTTTGAGAGCAGGTCTCTGACCTCAGGGAGAGCCCAGTCCCTTTTTAAGGGCTTTTACCTGATTAAGCCATACCCACTGAGGATAATCTCCTTACTGATTAAATAAAAATAAACAGACTTTAATTACAACTGCAAAGTCTCTTCACCTTTGCCATATTCGATTGGTTAGAGTCAAGTCACAAGTCCCACCCACACTCAAAGGGAGAAGATTACACAGGGTATGAGCAGCAGGAAACATGAATCTTAGGGCCACCCTTGGCTCTCTCCCCCACATCTAATGTCACACAGCTAGGCAATAGCAGAGATAAGGTATCGAACCAAGATTTCATATTGAAACAGGTCCCTGGCCCAATTAGATTTCAGAATTTGAAATGTTCCAGATTTTAGAAAGGCAATCAGGTGCTTATGCCATAAACTCATAACACCTCCAGTGGAGTCTGGGACAGCACCCTGTAATCAAATGCTTTCTGTTTCTGCAGCAAAATATATGACTATACACACCAAGTGGTATATGTAGACCAAAATTATCTTCACAGTGGTTCAGGTAAATTTTGCTACCAAATGAATTCAGATCAGATCAGGTTTTGCCAAGTGAATTATGAAAACTTTTGGGCTTTTAGAGCTTTGGGGGCTTTGGAAATTCCAGGAAGGGATTGTGGATCTGTAATAACCAACACTCATTGATTGCCCACACTCATTGAACATACCAGGCTTGGGCTAAGGACGTGCATTCTCACAACCCTGTGGGAGGATACCACTTCTGAGATGCTAACCATTTTTCCTCCCTGTATCTCCTCCTTTCCCTCCTTCTCATTCAGGTGAGCTCTGCATTCATTGATGTGGGTGTGGGGAATGGTGGGCCGCCTGAAAGTCTCTCTTTGCTTATGTGTCCTCAAAGCTGCTCAAGCCCCAGACTGGGGAGGGAATGTGGAGGGGTTTTTTTTTGTTTTGTTTTAATTGTTGTACTTAAAGTTTACAATTCAAGTTAGTCTCTCATACAAACATTTATACATACATTGTTATATGACCCTAATTGCTCTCCCTATACTGTGACAGCACACTCCCTCCTTTCCACCCCTGATTTCCCGTGTCCATTCAACCAGCTCCTGACCCTCTCTGCCTTCTCATCTCACCTCCAGACAGGACCTGCCCATTTAGTCTCATGTATCTACTTGAGTTAAGAAGCACACTCTTTATGAGTATCATTTTATGTCCCATAGTCCAGTCTAATCTTTATCTGAAGAGTTGGCCTCAGGAATTGTTTACGTTCTGGGTTGACAGACAGTCCAGGGTCCATGCTTTCTGGGGTTCATCCATTCTCAGTCAGACCATTAAGTCTGGTGTTTTTACTAGAATTTGAGTTCTGCACCCCACTTTTCTCCTGCTCCATCAGGGACTCTCTGTTGTGTTCCCTCTCAGGGCGGTCATTGGTGGTAGCTGGGCACCATCTAGTTCTTCTGGTCTCAGGCTGATGAAGTCTCTGGTTTATGTGCCCCTTTCTGTCTCTTGGGATAATACTTTCCTTGTGACTTTGGTGTTCTTCATTCTCCTTTATTCCAGGTGGGCTTGGACCAATTGATGCATCTTAGATGGCCACTCGCTAGCTTTGAAGACCCCAGATGCCACTCACCAAAGTAGGATACAGAACATTTTCTTAATAAACTTTGTCATGCCAATCGAATGTGGAGTTTTGACAAACAAACAAACAAAAAGACTAGAACTAGACCTCCCACCCTAGGCTAGGGAGAGAAAGGAGAAAGGCTGGGGGCTCCTGGAAGCACTCCTGGGCTGGGTCTAGAGAGAAGCTAGAGTTTTGGGGGAACTCTCAGTGTGTGTGCCCTTGGATGGAGGAAAGGGTCCTCCTGACCAGACGTTGTTTGGCACCGGGCTGTCTTTATTGCTTTCTCATAATGTTGTGAAAGCTAGACTCCTTTTGGTAGCCAGACAAGTCTACTTTTTCTACCCACCGTCCCACCCCCACCAAGTACAGAGCTGGTTCTTGAGTAGATGTGGCTCAATAACGCTCATTGACTGGCTCTCTAGTACTTGAAAGATGTTAGGTCTGGGGGCGCCCTTCCCTTTAGGGATTCCTTGCAGTTAACTTCCTCTGAAGTGTTTGGTTGGGGAAACCCTATGATCTATTTTATCATGGCCCCTACTAGGTTTCATTACATCACCCTCCACTTGAGGGACCACAGCCTCATGATAAACTGGTGCAATCTCCAAGGTCTGAAGCCAGGAGAGTGTTTTGGATGCTGGGCTTGTGTTCCTGTTGGAGTGGATCCCACCATGTGATTTGACTTTGACCCCAGGGACACCAAGGACATAGGCGTAGCAAAGGGGGCATGGGGCAGAAGGGGGCACTTGCCCCCATGCGCAAGTCCAAGGGGGCACCAGAGGAGGCACGAAATGTCCGAGGCACCACAAATATGAAAGGTGCCTGACTGAGGCAGCCAGACGAAAGGGGGTAAGGCGTTTCTGCTGATGCTAAGCTGCTATCAACGTCTATTCATCTTGAAATTGGGGGGGAGTGCAATTTAGAGATTGCTGCTGGGCTTTCATTACCCTCTGTACGCCTCTGCCCAGGGATAACCTTTCAAGAAATGGCTTCGTCCTTTTTGTTTGCCTTTTGACGGTATTTGAAAAATAAGACTGCCCTCTGGTGGCTAAAATTATGCATGTGCATACTCCATGCCCCCTTCAAATGATCCAGACAAGGGATGGGGTATCCTAGGAATGAGAGCTGCTGATTAGGTCACTGAGTTGCTTCAGGATTGGGGATGGGAGGATGGGTGGTAACACCTCTTTCTGTCTTTGCTGGCATAAATATTAGACTTCAGGTTGTCAACTGAATCTGGATCATTTTGACTGTAAACTTCGTAAGGAGAGGGAAACACGTCTTTTTTGGCTCAGTGTTTTATCCTAGTGCCTAGCAGAGTGCTATTATTTATTTAATGAGAGCTAGTTTGCTCTGTAAACCTTCATCTAAAGTACAATAATAATAAATAAAAGACAGGCCTATAAAGTGAACAATTTAACACGCGGGAGGAACATGCTGCTCAGAACAATCAACAATATGAGAACAAAAGGGCAGTATTTCCCCAAAACCAAAGTTAAGAAGGCTGGAAGGGGCAGGAAAATTGGGCAAATGGAAGCGGGGAACCAAAGGTGGAAATGGGGAGAGTGCAAAAAAATAAATAAATAAATAAACAAAACAAAAAACTGGTGTTCAGAACAAATAGCATTAAATATATATATATATATTTATTTATTGAATGAATGAATGAATGGCAGGCATGCCACAAAGGGAGGAACCACAACTCATTCATTTTTAAAAATTATTTTATTTTAATTGTGGTTTAGGTGAAGGTTTAGAGAAAATTAGTTTCTCATTAGACAATTAATACACGTACTGTTTTGTGACATTGGTTGCCAATCCTGCTACGTGTCAACACTCCCCTTCTTGACCAGGGGTTCCCCATTTCCATTCATCTTGCTTTCCTGTCCCCTCCTGCCTTCTTGTCCTTGCCCCTGGGCTGGTGTACCCATTTAGTCTCGTATACATGGTTGAGCTACTTGTATTATCTTGTTTTATGGGCCTGTCTAATCTCTGGCTGAAGGGTAAACCTCAGGAGTAACTTCATTACTGAGTTAAAAGGGTGTCTGGGGGCCATACTCTCGAGGTTTCTCCAGTCTTCATCAGACCAGTTAAGTCTGGTCTCTCTTTTTTTTTTTAATTGTTGTACTTTAAGTCAAAGTTTACAATTCAAGTTAGTCTCTCATACAAACATTTATACATACATTGTTATATGACCCTAATTGCTCTCCCTATACTTTGACAGCACACTCCTCCTTTCTACTCCTGATTTCCCGTGTCCATTCAACCAGCTCCTGACCCTCTCTGCCTTCTCATCACACTGCGGACAGGAGCTGCCCATTTAGTCTCATGTATCTACTTGAGCTAAGAAGCACACTCTTCACGAGTATCATTTTATGTCCCATAGTCCA
>NW_004444014.1:1248171-1290676 GCF_000243295.1 Trichechus manatus latirostris
TCTAATCTTTGTCTGAAGAGTTGGCCTCAGGAATGGTTTTAGTTCTGGGTTGACATAGAGTCCGGGGGCCATGCTCTCTGTGGTTCATCCAGTCTCAGACCACTAAGTCTGGTGTTTTTACTAGAATTTGAGTTCTGCACCCCTCTTTTCTCCTGCTCCATCAGGGACTCTCTGTTGTGTTCCCTCTCAGGCAGTCATTGGTGGTAGCCAGGCACCATCTAGTTCTTCTGGTCTCAGGCTGATGAAGTCTCTGGTTTATGTGGCCCTTTCTGTGTCTAGACTAGTTTTTGTTAGAATTTTGTTCTACATTTTTCTCCAACTCTGTCCGGGACTCCCTATTGTGATCCTTGTCAAAGCAGTCAGTGGTGGTAGCCAGGCACCATCTAGATGTGCTGGACTCAGTCTGGTGGAGGCTGTGGTAGTTGTGTTCCATTTCATTCCTACCTTATTTTGCTGCCTCTTCATAGGTACATCGTAAGTGCTGAAAAGGCATTTGAAAAGAATTCACTATCCATTATTTATTTTTAAAAAAACTCAAAAATTGGAAGAGGTGGACTTCCTTGACATCATAGAGTTTCCAAGGAGTAACTGGTAGATTCGAACTGCCGACCCTTTGGTTAGCAGCTGTAGCTCTTAACCACTACGCCACCAGGGTTTCCACTTATTTTTTAAAAACTCAAAATTGGAATAGATGGACTTCCTTGACATCATAAATAAACATATTTGAACTCAGGCATAAAGATGAAACACCTTCAGTGGAAGAGTTTCTATTGAATGCAGGAACACAAGGTTGTTCACTTTGGCAGATGGTGTTTTCCAAAGATGGCCACAGTAGTATCTCCCACCCCCCACCCTCTTCTTACAATGTAATCCTGACAATCTACCCATTGAGTGGGGAGACTACATCCCCTTCCCTTGAATCTGGGTGGACTTGTTGACTGCCTTCATTGATAGAGCAAGATGGAAGTGATGCTTTGTGACTTCCAGGGTTAACCCATTGCCATCAAGTCGGTTCTGACTCATGGTGACCCCACGTGTGACAGATTAGATCTGTTCCTTGGGTTTTCTTGGCTGTAATCTTTACAGAAGCAGATCACCAGGTCTTTTTTCTGTGGCACTGCTGGGTAGGTTTGAACCGCCAACCTTTAGGTTAGCAGTTGAGTGCAAACCATTTGTGCTACCCAGTGACCCTACTTCCAAGGTTGCATTTCTAACAATTTCCCAGGTGATGCTAATGCTGCTGCTGGTTTGGGAGCAATTCTGAGAACCACTAGTAGAGCAGTGGTTCTCAAAATTTATTATATGTAGGAATCACCGGGGGATCTTATTAAAATGTAGATTCAGATTCAGTATATCTGGGGTGGAAATGCACGTTCTCAGCAGGGGTTTGAACCAGAATGTACTGGTTCAAAGCCCTAGTTAGATCATAAAAATGCCACACTTCTGCCTTGCTCTGTTGAGACATTCACTCTTAGAACATAGCCACCATGTGTGAAGAAGCCTAAACTAGCCATTATGGAGAGACCCCTCCGAAGGTCACGAATAAGTGTTTCAGCCAGAGGCTGACAGCCTAGCTGAGATCCCAGCCAAGAGCCAGCAAAAACTGCCAAACATGGAAGTGAAGACATCGCCAGATGATTCTACCCCACAAGCTACTGAATTATCCCAAGCCTTATATCTTCCCGATTTCAGGTCCCAGACATTAAGAAGCAAAGATAAGCTATTTCTACTGTGCCCTGTCCAAACCCTCCCCCACAGAATCTGTCACTGTTTTATGCTACTAAGTTTTGGGGTTTTTTTTACACAACAATAATGACAAACATTTACTGTCCCCACCACTATTGAATACGGTGGTACCTCCTAAATATCAGAAGAACAAAAATTGGTAAGGAGGAAGTAAATTTATCATTATTTATGTGGAATAATGTCATTAATATGTGAAATAATTACGTCTGGAAAAGCCAAGAGAATCAACTGGAAAATTATTAGAACAATAAGAGAATTCAATAAGGGGATGTGTCCAAAACCTAACTTGTTTCCATTTTTTACTTGCATTAACTACCAATTTAGTGGCAACCAAGGTTGTGACTCCCATCTGCAAGATTTCTGTAACAACATTGTTGTCCTTAGATGTCATCGAGTCAATTTCGACTCATAGCGACCCCATGTGACAGAGCAGAACTGCCCTATAGGGTTTTCTAGGCTGTAATCTTTACAGGAGCAGATCTCAACGTCTTTCTCCCACAGAGGTGCTGGGTGGGTTCCAACTGCCAACCTTCCGGTTAGCAGCTGAGCGCCTGTCCATTGCACCTCCAGGGCTCCTTTCTGTTACAGTTGCCGCTCACAATTGGAATTCTAATTCAAAGACGCCATAAGTGGAGGATGTACACTAGTTCTTTTTAGGGTTTTCAGTTAAGCAGATAAAAATACAGGACACCCAGTTAAATTTGAATTCAGATAAACAACAAACAACTCTTTAGTATAACTATGCCCCATGCATTCTGTTTGTTGGAAGCAAGTCAGTAAACTCACTCCACATTCAAGGGGAAAGGATTAGACAAAGGCGTGAGTACCAGAAGGTAGAAACATCGGGGGCTGTCTTAGAGGCTGCTTGCCATACCCCCTTCTTAAAATTTTCCAGAGAAATCCATTTCATCCCAAACAGATACTGTTGCTCAGATAGCAAGCCTGCGTACTTTGCTTCAGGAATTTCTTCCTTGAGCAATGATTTTATTAGATGAGCCAGGGGCTTCAAGTTTTTTCACAAGATTCTTACCTAGCCAGTGTTGAATTGAATGAGTGTGTTGTTACTTGCTTTCCATGTGAATAATAAAAGGGAACATTAAGGGTTAATTACAAGTGTTTGTACCTTTATACTTCCAGTGTTGCTGAGGTCTGTAATCCAGCTATAAACATGTATTCAATTCATATCAAGGTTGTGAGAGAATCTTAAAAAAATTTTTTAAAGTTGTCATTGAGTCAGCCTGACTCATGGAGACCCCATGTGTGTCAGAGTAGAACTGTGCTCCATAGGGGTTTCAGTGACTGATTTTTTGAAAGCAGATCACCAGGCCTTTCTTCTGAGGTGCCTCTGGATGGACTCAAACCTCCAACCTTTTGGTTAGCAGCCGAGTGCATTCACCATCTGAACCACCATATTATCTTTCTATAAAAGGAATGTGAACTGAAATGTGAACTGAAACAGTTAACTTCAAACCAGGTGGGGTGGTATGGAAAGCATATGTGAAAGCATAAATGTGGGCCTGTGTAGAAGACTAATCCTTTTGCTTAAAACAACTAGAAAGCTGGGAAAACATGATGTTGGGGATCTGTTTGACCATACCAGCGAGCTCCCCCAGCAGTGCATACTTGTGGAGCCGAGATTCCAGAGAGAAGAGAAACTCATGGAGATGAGCCTCTTTTTTTCTTGAGGAAAGTGCTGATTCATAACCAGTGTGGGGTAGAGAGGCTGAAAAGCTGAAATTGGTTGCCAAGGGGCAGGGAAATTGAGCAAAGTTTTTGGTAGACTCACAGGGCTGGGAAGAAAAAATCTGGCATTCTGGACAACCAAAGCAGTCAGAACTTGAGACCCCAGGATTCCAGAGAGAAAGGAAGCACAGACAAGTGGACCCAACAGTCTGAACTGTGTTTTCTCCTTAAGGCATCCTTCCATCTGTAAGTGGCACAGTCAAGAGGTGGAGGAGCTGGGCACGGGTATCAGCAGTCTCATTGTGCTGGGGAGGTAAACTGGAGTTTAGGGGCCCCATAGTGGAGGGGTCGCATGGAGGAAGCCCGGAGGGGCTAGATCCTAGCAGTGGCAGTGAACTGGAAATAAAACAGGCCTCACCAAATACCAGTCTTGCTTCAGCTCAATCCTCGCTCCTATTCAAATTACCTGCCAGAAGTTAAAGAAATAGCCTATAAGGAGGAAGATAGTGCAGAGGTTTTCCAACTTAAGCGTGCATCAGTATCACCTGCAAGCCTTGTTAAAACACAGTGCTGGGACCTGCCCCAGAGTCTGTGATTCAGTAGGCCTGGGGTAGGACCAAGAATCTACATTTTTAACAAGTTCCCAGGGGATACTGATGCCATACTTTCAGAACCACTGATCTAGGCCCTTGCCAGCCAGTGTTTCATATTCAAAGTTTGGTATTGAGTCAAAAAATTAACCAGGCATGCCAAAAGATGGGACCAAGAGAAAAAAGAAAATAGCAACAGACCCACAGGTGATACAAATATTGGAGTTGTCAGACATGATAAATATGACTAACGTGTTCAAGAAAAGAGGAGACAAGATGGAGAAATTAGCCAGAGAACTGGAATCTACTTAAAAAAAAAAATCATATGGGAATTATAAACTTAAAAATACAAAAGTGAATTTAACAATGCAATAGCAGATTAACTAGAATAGGATTAGTGACCTGGAAGATAGGTCGGGAACAATGTGGACAGAAAAAAAGGATGGAAAATACAGAAACAAGTGGAAGAGATATATGGGGGCACAGTGAGAAAGTGTAACATCTAGGTAACTGGGGGTGCTAGAAAGGGAAGAGAAAGAGAATAGAGCAGAAGCAATATTTGAAGATATATGGCTGAATTTTTCCAAACAGATGAAATATGTCAAACCACTAGTACAAAAATTCTAAGAACCCCAATTAAGAGAAGTACAAAGAAAAACACATGTAGCACATCATAGTAAGACTGCTAAAAGCCAAAGTAAAAGAGAAAATCTTAAAAGCAGCCAAAGGAAAAACAGACATAACTTTCAAATGAACAATGGTAAGACTGACAGGTGACTTCTTAGCAAAAATGATGTGTGGTGGGTAGACTCTTAGTTGGTCCCCATGATCCTTGCCTCCTGGTGTTCACACCCTTGTGTGATCCCTTCCCTTTGAGTCTGGGCAGGACCTGTGACTTGCTTCTAACCAATAGAATGAGGCCAAGTGACATGAGGTATACGAGGTTTACGTGTGTGATTATGTGGATTACAAGACTGCATGATTCTGTTACATTACAGCGCCTTTCTTACTGGAGTCTCAGCCTCCCTTGCTGGCTTTGAGGAAGTAAGTGACCATGTTGGGGATTCTCACTTGGCAAGCAACTGTGGGTGGCCACTAGGAGCTGAAGATAGCCTCAGCTGATAGCCAGCAAGAAACTAAGCCCTCCGTCCTGCAACCTCAAGGAACTGAATTCTGCCAACAAATTGAGTGTAGGAGGCAGATCCTTCTCTGGTCAAGCCCTAATGAGAACCTCAGATCTGGGCTGAACAGTGTTTTCCAGTCTGACTTTCTGTGAGATTTTTATTTATCTTTATAATCCCACTATCTAGCACATTATTGTTAGCTGCTGTCGACTGGATTCCGACGCATGGTGACCCATGTGCGGAGTAGAACTGCACCATAAGGTTTTCAAGGCTGTGACCTTTCTGAAGCATAGTCACCAAGCGTGTCTTCCAAGGCACCTCTGGGTGGGTTCAGACCTCCAACCTTTTGGCTAGTAGTCATGTGCTTAACTGTTTGTGCCACCCAGGGACTTTAAAACAAAAAAAACTCCATTGCTGTCAAGTCAATTCTGACTCACAGTGACCCTACAGGACAGAGTAGAACTGTCCCATAGGGTTTCCAAGGAGCGCCTGGTGGATTCGAACTGCTGACCTTTTGATTAGCAGCCATAGCTCTTAGCCACTAAGACACCAGGGTTTCCAAAAAACAACCCCCACTGCTGTTGAGTGAATTCTAACTCACACTGACCGTACAGAATGTAGTAGAACTGCCCCATTGGATTTCCAAGGAGCGGCTGGTGGATTTGAACTGCAGCCCTTTTGGTTAGCAGCCGATCTCTTAACCACTGCGCCACCAAGGCTCCAAAACCCACTGCCATCGAGTCAATTCCGACTCATAGTGACCCTAGAGGACAGAGTAGAACTGGCCCATAGGGTTTCCAAGGAGCAGCTGGTGGATTTGAACTGCCAACCTTTTGGTTAGCAGCCATATTACTTAACCAGTGCACCACCAGGGCTCCCCCAGGGACTTTAGTACTAAATATTTGTTAATAACTAGTGAGTGAATGAATGAGCTGTGAGGAAGACAGGGAAGGTAGTATTACATCCATTTGACTCCTGAGAGTTTTCATGATGTCTTTGAGGTCACACTGCTAGGTAACATCGAGCTAGGTTTCATGCTCAGTGCCTGAACCTGCTGTATAAAACCTGGATCCTGAAGAGGTACAGGGCCCAATTCTTTCCCCACAGCCAATCTGTGGAAGCAGGCTGTCAGCCCACAACTGCAGCTGCAGAATTTAAGGAAACTGTAAATGTGAGGGCTGGGCACTGCAAGATAAGCCTAAAAATATATATCTGCACAATGTGAGAGGGAGCTGGGCTGAGATCAAAAGGACACCCATGCATCATAGTACTAAATACAGCAAGCAGAGTGGCCTCTTTGGATGTTGTCTCATCAAACCCACGACACCAGCAGTCCAGGCCCAGTCACAGCCAGCCTGTGGTGAGCCATCCGTCATGTGCTCCTGTGACAACTCACAAGAAAAAGTTCCCCTGGCAACCAAACAGGCTCCAGGGACACCTACACCCAATCTTCAGTCCACTTTTAAAATAGCTTCAGGCACATTTTCAAGAAGAACATCTTTTCATTCATGCTGCACGTCTTACCCAAGGAGCAGACACTGTCACAGCTAGTCCCGTTCTGCTGGTAACTTGAGCCCCTGCCCCAGTCACCAGTTCTTAATTTAGTATACTGGAAAACCAAACCCATTGCCGTTGAGTCGATTCTGATGCTTAGCGACCCTATAGGACAGAGCAGAACTGTGCTATAGGATTTCCAAGGAATGCCTGGTGGATTCAAACTGCCTACCTTTTGGTTAGCAGCTGTAGCTGTCAACCACTACACCACCCGGGTTTCCTAATTTAGTATAGACAAAAATCTATTGCCAGTACTGCCCCTCCCACAGGACAGAAGGTTGGGGCAAACGATCATGACCCTCCAGGGCTTGGCCCGCCCCATGCAATGTTCCTAGGGTTGTCCCACCCAGGCTAGACTAGCCCAGACAGCTGAATTTTGGGAAGAAGTTTTCATAGAAATAGGGTTCTAATGCGGCAGTAGAAGAAAAATGGTCAAAGCCAGGTATCAAAAGCTGGCTAAGACAGACACAACTACACTCAAATGTATAATCCTGGACTGGAAAAACAATTGTTCTAAAACACATTATTGGGACAATTAGAGAAATTTGTGCATGGACTGTATATTTGATAATAGTATTTTATCAATGTTAAATTTCCTGAATTTGATAATTTTACTGTGATTATCTAAGAATGTCTCTGTTCTTAGGAGATAAATGCAGAAGTACTTAGGGGTAAAGCAGTGGTTCTCAGTGTATACTCTACAGACAGACATGCAGTTTGGGGTTCACAAGTGGAGACAGAAAAACAGACATATAAGGGTAAGTCAAAAAGTATTGCCATTAGGGTTCCAGCTCATACTTGGGTGGTTTTATTCCAAACAAGAAGTGTTTAAACATGTCTCTGTGATCAGAAGACGGCTGAAAATAAGTTGTCTCAGTAATGCACTTGTCTTAGTCTCAGTAGGGTGCCTTCAAAAAAAAGGATACTTTTTGTGCCATGGAGAAAAACAATTTTGAGGTCAGGGCTAATATCAAATTTTTAACAAAACGCAAGTAGACATTTTCTCAAATCATTGAAGGTTTGCAACAAGTTTGTGGGAATGCTGCTGCATATAAAACAACAGTTTTTAGATGGATCAAGTATTTTAAGGAAGGTCAGGAAGACCTCAAAGATGAGCCAAGAAAGGGAAGACCACTCAGAAGATTATGGCGACTGTTTTTTGGGATTCCCAAGGGGTAATCTTGATAGATTTTCTCGAAGGAGCCCAGATGATCACGGGGGCTTATTTTTTTTTTTCCTTTTTTTTTTTTATCGTACTTCAGGTGAAGGCTTACAGAATAGTTTCTCATGAAACAGTAGTACACATTGTTTTATGACATTGGTTAACAACCCCACAACATGTCAACCCTCTAACTTCTCAACCTTTTTTTTTGGTGAAAATACACATAGCCAAAGATACACCATTTCAAAAATTTCTACATGCACAGTTCAGTGACATTGACTACGCTCTTCCAATTGTGCTGCTATTCTCACTCAAGATGAAGGCTTACAGAACAAAATAGTTTCTCATTTAACAGTTACTACAAATGTTGCCCTATGACAATGGTTAACAATCTCACAACACATCAACAATATCCTTACTCAACACTGGGCTCCCTATCACCAGCTTCCTTGTCCCCTTCTGCCTTCTGGCCCTTGTCACTGGACTACTGTACCTCATTAGTCCCATTTGGTTTTACGGGGCTATCCACCCCCAGGCTGAACGGTGAACCTCAGAGATAACTTCACCACTGAGCTAAAAGGGTGTCTGGGGGCCATACTCTCAGGGTTTCTCCAGTCTCCTTTAGGCCAGTAAATCTGGTCTTTTTTTTGTGAGTTAGAATTATGTTCTACATCCTTCTCCAGCTCTGTCCAGAACCCTCTGTTGTGATCCTGATCAGAGCAGCAGTGGTGGTAGCCGGGCACCATCTAGCTGTACTGGACTCAGTCCGGTGGAGGCCTTGGTAGACGTGGCCCATTAGTCCTTCGGACTCATCTTTTCCTTGTATCCTGTTCTCTTTATTCTCCGTTACTCCCAAAGGGATGAGACCAGTGGAGTATCTTAGATGGCCGCTCACAGGCTTTTAAGACCCCAGACACTACTCACCAAGGTAGAATGTAGAACATTGTCTTTATAAACTCTGTTATGCCAGTTGAGCTAGATGTTCCCCGAGACCATGGTCCCCACAGCCGTCCGCCAGCAATTCAGTCCCTCAGGGAGTTTGGATGTGTCTATGGGGCTTCCATGACCTTTCCTTGTACAAGTTGTGCTAGTTTCCCCTGTATTGTGTACTGTCTCACCCTTCACCCAAGATACCACTTATCTACTGCCTATTTAGTATTTCCCCCCTCCCCTCCCATCCCTGGTAACCAACAAAGACTGTTACATTTTGTGTGTAAACTTTTTCATGGGTTTTTACGATAGCGGTCTCGTACAATATTTGTCCTTTTGTGATTGACTTATTTCACTCAGCATAATGTCCTCCAGTTTCAGCCATGTTATGAGATGGTTCACAGATTCATTGTTGTTCTTTCTCATAGCATAGTACTCCATTGTGTGTATGTACCATAGTTTGTTTATCCATTCATCTGTTGATGGGCATCTAGGTTGTTTACATCATTTTGCTATTGTGAACAACGCTGCCATGAACATAGGTGTGCATATGTCTATTCGAGTGACGACTCTTATTTCCCTCGGATATATTCCTAGGATCATGGGGGCTTATTACGAAGAAGTTTTAAGAAAACTGAAAAATGCATTGGTGAGAAAAAGGCCAGGAGAGTTGTGCTGAGAAATTTTTTTCCATCACAACAATGCGCCTGCTCATTCTTCAAAGGTAGCAAGGGCTGTCCTATGAGAATTTTGTTAAGAAACCTTACCCCATCCACCCTACAGCCCAGATCTTGCCCCTTCAGACTTCTTTTTGCTCCCAAAACTCAAAGAACGTTTAAAAGGAACATGATTTGAGTCCCTCGGGGATGCCAAAACTGCTGTTTTGACGTGGTGTAAATCGAAGCGTGCAGAATTCTTCAGGGAAGGGTTAGAGAGATGGGAACACGGCCTTCAGAAATGTATAGACCTAGATGGAGCATATGTCAAGAAACAATAGCTTCACATTTTGACATTTTTGTTTAATAAAGGTTTTTATGATTTTGTAGCAATACTTTTTGACTTACCCTGGTATATATTTCCAAGAAATATGCAGGTGGTTGTTGTTAGTTACCATCAAGTCAACTCCGACGCATGGCAACCTTATATGTAAAAGAACAAAACGTTGCACGTGTAAGCTAGCTGAAGTCTCATCATCCTCGCTTCTAAGGAGCATTCTGGTGGTATTTTTTCTAAGACTGATTTGTTCCTTCTTCTGGCAGTCCACAGTATATATGTTCAATATTCTTAACCAACACCACAATTCAAATACATCAATTCTTCATCCTTTTCTGTTGTCCAGCTTTCGCATGCATACGAGGCGATTAAAAAACATATGGCTTGGGTTAGGCACGCCTTAGTCATCGAAGTTACATCTTTGCTTTTTAAAATCTTAAAGAGGTCTTTTGCAACAGATTTGCCCAATGCAATTTGTCATTTGATTTCTTGACTCCTGATCGTTGATCCAAGTAGAATGAAATTTACAACTTCAATTTCTTCATTTATTACGATGTTGTTTATTGGTCCAGTTATAAGGATTTTCATTTTCTTTACATTCAGGTGTAACCCCTACTGAAGGCTACGGTCTTTGACCTTCATGATAAGTGCTTCAAGTTGTCTTCATTTTCAGCAAGCAAAGTTGTATCATCTGCTTATCGAAGGTTGTTAACGAATCTTCCTCCAATCCTGATGCCATACTCTTTTTCATATAGTTCAGCTTGTTATCCACAATTTGTTATGATCCACACAGTAACTGCTTTCACAGTCAACAAAACACAGCTAAACATCTTTCTGGTATTCTCTGCTTTCAGTCAAGATCTATTGGACATCAGCAATGATATCCCTCTTTCCATATCCTCTTCTGAATCCAGCTTGAACTTCTGGCAGTCCTGAGTTATAAAAAGAGCAGAATAGACACAGAGACACATACAGGGAAGACAGATGCCAAGGAAAGCCAAGGAACACTGGCAGACACCAGAAACTAGGAGAAAGGCTTACGGAAGGAATCAACATGGCCCAGACCCTGACTTGGACTTTCTAGCCTCTATAACTGTGAAATAAATTTCTGTTCTTTAAAGCCACCTACTTGTGATATTTCTGTTACACCAGCAGTAGGATTCTAAGACAGTACATCATCCCCCTTTTTAAAAATTGTAGTAAATATATATATAACGTGCCAACTCAACAATTTTTACACGTACAATTCATGGATATTGATTATGTCGTCATGTGGTGCAACCATTATCACTATCCTCTTCCAAATTATTCCACCATTAACAGAAACTCAGTGTCCCCTAAGCAATGACTTCCCCTTCCCCCCTCATCTTACCTCTGGTAACCACTAATAAGCTTTGGTCTCTATACATTTGCCTATTTCATGTAAGTGGGATCATATAATATTTGTCGTTTCGTGACTGACTTCTTTCACTCAGCATAATGTTTTCAAGGCTTCTATGTTGTAGCATGTATCAGGTCTTCATTTATCTTTATGGCTGAGCATCTGTTGTATGGATGTATTACATTTTGTTTATCCATTCATTTGTTGATGGACATTTAGGCTGTTTCTTCGTCCTGGCTATTGTGCAGAGTGCTGCAATGAACCCTGGTATACAGATTTCTGTTTGCATTTCTGCTTTCACTTCTTTTGGGTATATAACTAGGATTGGGATTGCTGGGCCTTATGGTAGTTCTGTTTAACTTTTTGTGAAACTCCCAAATTGTTTACAACAGTGGTGGTACCATTTTGCCTTCTCACCAGCAATGGGTGAGAGTTCCAATTTCTCTATATCTTTGCCAACATTGGCTATTTTCCTTTTTTTTAAATATCATAGCCATCCTAGTGGGAGTGAAGTAGTATCTCGTGGTTTTGATTCGCATGGTTTTTAGTATTTTGAAATTTTCAAATATTTCAATCCTTTCATTTATGGCTCCTGGGTTTTGGTCACGTTTCTGACTCTAAGATTATTTAAAAATCAAGACATTAAAACTCCCCCCATGATTCTCTTTATTATTATATATATAACATATAAGGAACCCTTGTGGCACAGTGGTTAAAGCGCTCAGCTGCCAACCAAAAGGTTGGCAGTTCGAACCTACCAGCCACACTGCTGGAAAAACATGTGGCAATCTGCTTCCATAAAAATTTACAACCTTGGAAACCCTATGGGGCAGTTTACCCTGTCCCACAGGGTCGCTATGAATCAGAATCGACTCGACGGCAATGGGTTTTTTGCGGGGTATATAACATATACCACATTAATACATGTAATATTATATATTATGATTATACAGGCAGTCCCCAGGTTACGAATGAGATCTGTTCGTAACTGTGTCTTTAAGTTGAATTTGTAGGTAAGTCAGAACAAGTGCCTTACTTTAGTTCATCAAGTGAAGGTAATTGTGAGGAATTTGTTGTGAGTATGGGTTGGTTCAGTCGTTTCAAAGTGAGGATAAATTTTTTTTTATCGTGCTTTAAGTGAAAGTGTACAGTTCAGGTTCATTTCCCATACAAAAATTTATATACACATTGTTATATAACACTAGTTGCTCTCCCTATAATGTGACAGCACACTCCTCCTTTCCACCTCGGATTTCCCATGTCTATTCAACCAGCTCCTAACCCTTTCTGCCTTCTCATCTCGCCTCCGGACAGGAGCTGCCCATTTAGTCTCATATATCACTTGAGCGAAGAAGCACTCTCTTCACGAGTATTATTTTATGTCTTGTAGTCCAGTCTAATTCAGAGTGAGGACAAATTTACATAACATTAAAGGGCAAGTATGAGTTGTCCTTAAGTCATATGTTCATAACCCAAGGATTGCCTGTATTACCCTTATTTTAAAATTTTTTACATTTAAACCTCTGGTTTCTGGAGTTCATCCCGACGTAAGGTATAAAGTATGGATCCTGCACCATGTATTGAATTATCCATTTTTCGACTATTGATTTAAAAGATCTTTTCCATAAATGAAATTCCTGCATGTATTAACATTTGGAGGAAGGCAGGTGAGCTGATCAGAAAGGACAACAGCAGAACCCAGGAGAGGGAAGAGAGTGGGAGAAACATAACTGGAGTTGCGGACCCTTCCCTGTCACTTTACCTGACCCACCAAGCGGATGCATGACAACTGACATAGCATTCACCCAATGGATCTGTTGAAAGATACTTATCAACCAGCAACCGAGAAAACCAACAACCAAGAGAAAAGGCATTTTTATTCTTAAAAAAAAAAAAAGGAGAGAGAAATTTTTTTTTTTAAATACAAACACTGTTTTGTACTTGGGCACAAAAATGCAATATACAAGCAGAAACCAGTATTCTATCAATAATGACGTTATTATCTCATCTAAGAACACAGAAATTAAGTCACTAAGGAATGCCAAGCGAAAAAACATTCTTTGAAGCCCTATTCAATTTACCGTTAGGAAAAACGATGTTCATTTGGCTGCGGTCACAGTTCCATCATCTCCACTTTCTGTGTAAGTTCAGCTTCAATGGTATCCTAATAAGAGAAAGGAACACCAAAGATCAGGAAATAAATAAGGAAATAAGACAGGTGTTCTAACTTCAAATATTATTTAAAATAAAACAAGCAAAAATAAACATTAAAACTGAAATAAAAAATACCATTATGAATATCAAATATGTTTTTTGATACTCCCTTGCTTTTACACCTAAATGCTCCCTACCCCCACCCCCACCCTCTACAAAAAGTTTTCAGACTTCTGATTCTAATAAACATCTGAAGAGGGGAAAAAAACATTTTAGAGAGACGAATCAGTGTAAAAATACATGAACAGATTTTTCTAATCTTTACCTCTTAAGCAACAGACTTCTACGATGTCTCTCGCATCCCCTCTTTTCTATTCTCATTGCCACTGTCCTCATTCTCATCTAGCCTAAATAAGCCAACTGGTTTCTGTAATTTCCTTTCTCCCTCTTCTGATCCACCCTATACACTGCTTCCAGAATAATCTTCCTAAAGCACTGGCCTGACCAAAATGCATAGCTTTGATCACATTTCTCTTCAGCTTAAAAAACAAAACTAGGCAACACACAGCAACTTTTAGGGCTTCCCTACAGCCTCCAAGCTCAACCCTTTTTATATTTAAGGCGCTTTAAATCATAAACCAGTTGACCTTTTCAACGCTATCTTCCATAGCATACTCCTGACTAGCCTGTGGTACTCCTCATCATTTGCCATAGCTTAGAAAAGTCCTCCATTTTTCAGCTCTTATGCAGTTGCTATCAAGGAGCCCTGGCAGCACAGTGGTTAAAGCGCTCAGCTGCAAACCAAAAGGTCAGTGGTTCAAATACACTAGCTGCTGCCTTGGAAACCCTATGAGGCAGTTCTACTCTATCCTATAGGGTTGCTATGACTTGGAATCGACTCGACAGCAGTAGTTTTTTTTTTTTTGCATTTTCCACCGAAGAAAATTTGTGCAAATTTTTAAAAAACATAAAACACCACTGTGTATTTTTTATGAAAAAAAATATATATATATACACACACAAGTCAAAAAAGTACTAAAACATGCATGGAATGATACACAGCAACTTTGGGACTGTAGTTTACCTCTGAGGAGGAAGGAAAGAAGAAGCATGAAAGGAGCTTTCGCTCTATCAGTGTTTAGTTTATTTCTTTAAAAAAAAATCTAAAGAAAAAAATAGAACTACTTACCAATTCTCTCTTTGCTTCTTCAATTTTCACTTGAGCAAGAGATGGATTCTTTTAAAGAAAAGTAAAACAAGGAAAGGTTATATTGTCTCAGTTTGGCTTGAGGGAAAAACATAACGACCTTTTACAAAAGGCAAAAAACCTTACAGAAAGTATACCCAGTGTACATGTAATACTGAAACTCACAACTGACTTTAAATCTCTAAACATGGACCCACTATTTTCATGAAAATGTAGTGCCCTTGGAGGAGGCTGGAGAAGATGATTTTTTTTTTCAATTCATAAGAATAATTACCGGCATTAAATCTAAATAGGATTCCAATTTTTTCTTCAAAGGTCTAGTCTGTCGTTTTAGTTCTGCCAGTTTCTGGGGGTAAAACAAAGAAAGAGTCACAGAGTAATAGGGACATTTACAATGCAACTAAATACAGCAGTTTCTGAAATAAAACACAATAAAGCATTAAGTTATGATATTTTAAAATACTGTATCTAATAAAGAGCTTCAATGATAAATGAATAAACTCACTTCCAATAGAGACAATACTTGTAAGATGCTTAAAATGGAAAAGTTATACTCCCACTTATTAAGAATAGGATTTAAGTATGTTTTCTGAGAACAGGAAAATATACGAATCAGAACATACAGGAACAACCAGAGTCTCAAATATATATTTTGAATGGTAAACTTTAGATTACAAGAATGAAAGTCAAAAGAAATCTTACAAACAACGATATAAATCAAAACCCCCTTTTTCTGCTATTTCCTACCCAAATAGGTAAAAACTTTAATACAAACTAAAAATCCAGAACTGTACTTGGAAACTAGAGGTGTTTTGGTATCTGCATTTTTATTGTACACTGAAAGAGAAGAAATATCAGCACCGAGATGGTTGGCATATAGTCCCTCAATAAATACTGGTTTAATAAACAAATCAATAATATATAACTGACTGCAGCAAGGAGTTTCTAGCCTACAGTAATAAGTAAAGGAAACCAAATAAATGTGAAGAAATACACAGCTAAAGAAGTAAGAAAGATATAAATACTGGTGAACATAAAGTATAAAAAATAAATCAGTTCAATAGTGAATTAAAGCTCTGTAAAAAGAAACGAAATGAAAAAGCACACTCTGGACCAGTATTCTAATGAAAGGTGAATTAGGTTAAAATAATCTCACCTCTGATAGTGCCACTAGTGACTGGTGAGATAGAGAAGCATCCATGCCTCTGGCTGAAAGTTGTTCCTACAATTACAGAAAAAGGGGGTTCAGTGAAAAAAAGTATTTTCAAAGTGACCATCATGAAATGTTTTCAACATATAAAACAGTAAAGAGAATTTATGTGGCAAAGATGAAAAACTGAATGTACATCCAAGACTTTTATGAATGAATCACTTCCCCACTAACATATTTGTGGCGATACAGGTACAAGGCTTAAGAGCCTGAGCACCTGGGGTTTGGATCTCCATCTGCTACTATGTAGCTATGTAACAATGGACAAGTTACCTATGTTCCCTATGCTTTAGTTCCATCATCTGTAAAAAGGGAGTAATAATACTGCCTAGTTGTGAAGGAGAAAGTATAAAAGAAAACTCACTGTATTCAGTCCTTCATACAAACCTCTGCGGCTTTGATCCCAGATCTGAACTCCTCTGATTTTGCTTTTAGGAAGTCCATGTTCTGAAGACGATGGTCAACTCTGGCCCTTTCTGTAGAGAGATGCTGCTCTGCTTTCTTGAGATCCCTTCAGAAAGTAAAGTTAAAAAAAAATTTTCTTCTCAGTGAAATTATTATAGAAAAACAAACTCTACCACTTTTTGGATGCAAATCTGAATTACTGAATTGTAGATAACCTACTTGATGGATTATCTCCCATAAATTTTACATCCCAGTCTAGCTACCATGCATTCTTCCAGGTCATTGGCCCTGTACATCACCATCTAAGATTTTACTCAAGAAATACAAAATAATTTTAAGATTAACCTATGCCAAATATAATTAGAGAGAGTAAATCTTCTGAAGAGTGTCTTAATATATCCTAAAGCCAATGTGAAATATGGAGGCGCCAAGGCCTGTCTACTAAATGTGACACGTCATACTGCCTTGCATATAAATATCCGATATTTGCTGAATGAATTTATACGCCACCAAATTACTTCTACATATACGTACTCCTGATCCACAGCCTCTAATTTATGGAGGTCCAGGGACCTAAGGAAGATCCATAGCATCAAAAGAAAGATACCAGAGCTATAATAAGAAAAGGCAACAAAATAGAATGTGCCTTTCAGTTGTACAATACAAAATGAAAAATTCACATACATTTAAAAACCCACGTTAATTGTAAGAAATGCAAAAAAGTAAATTGTATGAAGTAAAGTAAATCCGTACCCAACCACCCCCACCTCCACCTTAGTCATCTTCTACTTCAAAAATATTTTATGGGCTCCATTTCCTCACATGTTCTTTTAAAAATCATACCTATTGCCAAGCTAAAATTGCAGGGCTTCCAACCAATTCAGTCCAGTTCAACCCCTGCTGAGAATCTGCATTTCTAACGAATTCCCAGTGATGCTAATGTTGCTTGTTAGGGACCAATTCTGAGAACCACTAGCAGAGAGCGGTTCTCAAAATTTATCATACATAAGAATTGCCTGGGGGTCTTGTTAAAATATAGATTCTGATTCCGTATATCTAGGGTGGAAATGCAAATTCTCAGCAGGGGTTTGAACTGGACCGAAATGGTTTGAAGCTCTGTAAAACTGTTACCACTTCCAATTCAATTACTTACTCTTGTAGACATTTTTCTAATACTAAAGTTCCAGTTAGATTATTTTCAAGTTTTGTCAATTCAAGCTTGATTTCTTCATTTTTGGATTTGGTATGAAAAAGATCCGAGGTCAAATCATTCACTGCAGGAATAAAACTAAAAGAAAAATCTGGTCACATAAATGGACATTAATGACAATAACTATAATTATCCCTCATTTATAAAAATTATTTTACCTCTGTATGGATTCCTTTTTTTTAAATATGTATTTTTATTGTGGTGAAATATATAATACAAAGCATTCGCCATTTCAACTATCTTGTGATGTACCATTTAGTGATATTATGTTTACCGTGTTGTACAACCATCACCACTATTTGTTTCCAGAATTTTTCATCACTCGTAACAGAAACTCTGTACCCATTAAGCAATACCTCCTTTTTACCCTCCCACCCACCTCTGGTAACCACTAATAAACTTTGGTCTCTATAAACTTGCCTATTCGAGGTATTTCATATAAGTGGGATAATACAATATTTGACTTATTTTACTCAGCCTAATTATTGTTAGGTTCATCCATATCACAGCATATATCAGAACTTTATTTCTCTTTATTGCTGAATAATATTCCATTGTATAGATACACCACATGTTTATTCATCTGTTGATGGACACTAGGGCTGTTTCCACCTTTTAGCTATAGTGAACAATGCCACAATGAACACTGGCGTCCAGCTGTCTATTTGAGTCCCTGCTTTCAATTCTTTTGGGTGTATACTTAGGAGTGGAATTGCTGGGTCATATAATCTATGTGGATTCTTACACGACCACTCTGTTTCATACCTCTATGCATTTTTTACATGCTCTTCCCATTCCCTGGAATGCCCTTCCTCAGCCGCTAGATTTCCACTTGTCCTTCAAAACTCAGGTAAAATTCCTGCCTTCCTGGAAATCACCACTCCTTTCTCTGTGCTACCCAGCTACAGCTTGCACTTTCTTGTATTGTTGCAGCTGTCACATTATATCATAGTTTGTCCATATCGCTTATTTGACTCTGAGCAGAGACTGTCCTTAAAGGTGGTTACCATTCATCTCTGCCTCCCCATGCTTATACCATAATACCTGGGATGTAACTGGTATTTGGTGTCTGTTGAACTGACCTAATTCAAGGTTAGATTGCTGCCATACAGCCAACATGTTCTTCTAGTTAAAACACCTCTCTTTGAGCATATAAATAAATTCCAAGCCCTTACAAATGCAATTAAGAAGAACAGCTGTGCAGTTCTCTGATTATAATGATAAGAGTGGTAAACAAACAAAAAAACCCGTTGCCACTGAGTTGATTCTGACTCATAGCTACCCTATAGGACAGAGTAGAACTGCCCCACAGGGTTTCCAAGGAGTGGCTGGTGGATTTGAACTGCCAGCCTTTTGGTTAGTAGCTGAACTTTTTTTTTTTTTTTTAAATTGTGCTTTAGGTGAAAGTTTACAGCTCAAGTTAATTTCTCATACAAATATTTATACACATATTGTTATGTGACACCGGATGCAATCCCTATAATGTGATAGCACATTCCTCCTTTCCACCCCGGGTTTCCTGTGTCCCTCCAATCAGCTCCTGTCCTTTCCGCCTTCTCATCCAGCTTCTGGACAGAAGCCGCCCATTTAGTCTCGTGTGTCTACTTGAACTAAGAAGTACATTTTCCATGAGTATTATTTTATGTTTTATACTCCGGTCTAATCTTTGTCTGAAGAGTGGGTTTTGGGAATGGTTTTAGTTCTGGGTTAACAGAGCGTCCTGGGGGCCATGCCTTCTGGGGTTCCTCCAGTCTCAGTCAGACCATTACGTCTGGTCTTTTTGCATAAATTTAAGTTCTGCTCAAAACTTTTCTCCTGCTCCATCAGGGACTCTCCTTTGTGTTCCCTGTCAGGGCGGTCATTGGTGGTAGCTGGGCACCATCTAGTTCTTCTGGTCTCAGGCTGATGCAGTCTCTGGTTTATGCGGCCCTTTTGTCTCTAGGGCTAATAGTTTCCTTGTGTCTTTGGTGTTATTCATTCTCCTTTGCTCCAGGTGGGTTGGGACCAATTGATGCATCTTAGATGGCCACTCGCTAGCTTTTAAGACCCCAGACACCACTGACGAAAGTGGTATGCAGAACATTTTCTTAATAAACTTTGTTACGCCAACTGACCTAGATGTCCCCCAAAACCATGGTCTCCAGACACCAGCCCCTGCTACTCTGTCCCTTGAATTG
This sequence comes from Trichechus manatus latirostris, assembly GCF_000243295.1. NCBI lineage: Eukaryota > Metazoa > Chordata > Mammalia > Sirenia > Trichechidae > Trichechus > Trichechus manatus. Next base: position 1,267,698 of record NW_004444014.1, read on the forward strand.
TTTGGTTATGTTCAGGAAATTTCTTAGCTTTTGGGTTAGTTCAGTTGTGCCAAGTAGCCAAACTCTTATTCACTGCGCCAGCAGAGATCCAGCTAAAATATGGCTACCAGTAATACAGACTGTGGAGTCATACTAGGTTGGAACCCCAACTCTGCCGCTTACTAGCTTAGATGCTATTTCAGCGCTCTTGAGCCTCAGTTTCCTCTTAAGGTTGTTAGAAGAATCATGTCAGTATATAGCTGAAATGTCTGTCATAAAGAATGAAAAGCCCTAACTACTCTACCCAACAGGGTTGGTCCATGACCAAAATTCACTTCTCTCAACCAGATCACTTAGTCTACTGCTTTTCTTATTGTTTATGGGGAACAGTGTAAGTGATACCTAATCCCTCCCCACATATATCTGAGAACCAAACTTTAGAAACGTAATCCTAGAATAACATACTAAAAATTAACCAACGTCAAATGTATCTGAATTAATTATACTCACTAGCAAAGCTAAAGAGTTAAAGTCAGTGTTTTTGCATTTATTATTGTCTATGTAGAATTATCCAGAGAATGAAAAAGTTCTCAGCATATATGAAAGCAGAAATGAAAACCGTCACAAGAATTACCTAGTTAGTGAGGTATCCTTTGTTTCAAGCACCACTGCAATGTCAACCAAAGCATTCAGATACCTGGAACCTGTGCTAGAGAGACTGGCGGGGGAAAAATTCACACTCTCCATGAGAAGGTCTTGAAGATGCTTAGCTGAAAAGATATGAGTTCCACAGTAACTAAGATGTTTTGTTTTGAACAGCTTTATTGAGGTATAATTCACATACCATGGAATTCACCCATATATAATATACAATTCAATGGCTTTTAGTATATTCAGAGCTATGCAGCCATCACCACAATTTTAGAGCACTTTCATCACCCCAAAAAGAAACCTCCATACCTCTTAGCCATCATCTCCCAACTTCTAGGCAATGACTAATCTACTTCAGGTCTCTATAAACCAAAAAACCCATTGCGGTCAAGTTGATTCCAACTCATAGCAACCCTATAGGACAGAGTAGAACTGCCCCATAGGGTCTCCTTGGAGCAGCTGGTGGATTCAAACTACTGACCTTTTGTCTCTGTGGAATTTACCTATTCTGGGCATTTCAAATAAATGGAATCATACTATATATGGTTCTTGTGCCTGAGACCTTTCACTTAATGTAACACTTTCAAGGTTTATCCATGTGGTAGCATGTATCAGTACTTCATTTCTTTTTATTGCCTAGGAACATTCCACTATATGGATATAGCATAGTGTCTTAGTCATCTAGTGCTTTTATAACAGAAATACCCCAAGCGGGTGGCTTTAACAAAGAGGAATTTATTCTCTCACCGTCTAGTAGGCTACAAGTCCAAATTCAGGGCATTGGCTCCAGGGGAAAGCTTTCTCTTCTTGGCTCTGGAGGAAGGTCATTGTCATCAGTCTTCCCTTGTTCTGGGAGCATCTTAGTGCAGGAACCTCAGGTCCAAAGGATGTGCTCTGCTCCTGGCACGCTTTCTTGGTGGTTTGAGGTCCCTGTCTCTCTGTTCGCTTCTCTCTTTTATATCTCAAAAGAGATTGACTTAGGACACTATCTAATCTTGTATACCTACCTCATCAATATAACTGCCGCTAATCCATCGTATTACATCATAGTGATAGAGCATTTACAACACACAGGGAAATCACATCAGATAATAAAATGGTAGACAATCATACAATACTGGGAATCATGACCTAGCCAAGTTGACAGATATTTCTGGGGGACACAATTCAATCCATGACACATAGTTTATTTATTCATTCATGAGTGGATGTTCATTTGGGTTGTTTCCATTTTTTGCCTATTGTGAATAATGCTGCTATGAACATTCATGGACATACTTTTATGTGGACATATGGTTTCATTCTTCTTAGGTATATACCTAGGAGCAGATTTGCTGAGTCTTATGAAAAATCTATGTTTAACCATCTGAGGAACTGCCAGACTGTTTTCCAATGGAACTGTACCATTTTATATATCCACTAGCAGTGTATGAGAGTTCCAATTTCTCTACATCCCCACCAGTACTTGTTATCTGACTTTTTGATTCTAGCCATCCTAATGGATGTAAGGTGGCATTTCATCATGGTTTTGATTTGCATTTCCCTGAAGATGCTGAGCATATTTTCATTTGCTTGTTGGCCATTTGTATACCTTCTTTGGAGAAATGTCCATTCATATCCATCTTTTAGCCATTTTTAAATGGGGTCATTTGTCTATTTATTACTGAGTTGGAAGAGTTATTTCTATTTTCTGAATACAAGTCCCTTAAGAGGTATGATTTCCAAATATTTTCTCCCATTCTTTGGATTGTCTTTTCACTTTCTTGATGGTGTCCTTTGAGAAAAAAAGTTTTGTTGGCTTACCTATTTTTTCTCTTGTTGCTGTGCTTTGGTGTCGTATCTAAGAAATCATTGCCAAATCCAAGGTCAGAAATATATATACCAAAGTTCTCATCTAAGAGCTTTACGTTTAGCTCTTACGTTTATGTCTTTGATTCATTTTGAGTTAGTTTTTATATATGGTGTGAGGTAAAGGTCCAGCTCCATTCTTGTGCATGTAGATAATCTAGTTGTTCCAGAACCATTAGTTCAAAAGACTATTCTTTCTTCCATTGAACTGTCTTATCACTTTTGTCAAAAATCAATCAGGAGATCGACTTACCGCATCATAGTGTGAGGAGCTCCACTGACCCTCTCCCCAGAGAAAACTGATGAAAATTATTTAAAAATTTTTTTTAAGCCTCTAGAAATGGTCCTAAAGTCATACAGCAAATGAAGAAACTATTCAAGAAAATCTATAGAAAGGTATTTAAACCAAGACCACCCTCTCCCTCCCTCTTCCAGCTCACTGAGGCAGAGATTCCACCCTAGACTGCTAGAGCCAAAAACACAGACTCCCTTTCTCCCACGCTCCCAGTCAGAGGCCTTTCTTCCCAGGAGAAGCAGGATTTCAGCAATTCTCATCCTGATGCCAGCTGCCTGCTGCTGAGGCTGTCCCAGGGGAGTATAGTCAGAGGGGTGGGCTCCCTTCTTCTGCCCAGCTTCCACTCATATAACAGTGTATCTACCTTGGGGGCAGCATGCTGAGAATTCTGGGGCTTTGACTGGCCTTGCCCCAGTTCATGAGGCAGTGGATATATGCCAGGAAAGGCAAACCAAGAAGACCTCAGGCACTGCACCCCCACCCCCCACCTCTCCAACTGGTACTGGTATTTATAAGCCACAAAGTTTCCAACCTAAATGATCAGAAATTTGAGGATAGCATAATGGTATGGGCTCTGGAACCAGAATGTCTTGATTCAAATCTCAGCTCCACCACTTACTAGTTATGGGACTTTGACAAAGTGACTTAACTTCTCTGGGCCTCAGTTTTCTCATCTGCATGACGGGGTACCTCATAAAACCTACCTCACAGGATTGTTTTGAGAATTAATGAACACATGTTAAGTACTTCTTCCAGTGTTTAGTACATGATAACCACACAACTATTGGCTATTTTCATTATTATTACAGGGCATGGTGTAAATCATATTAATAACTGAGCCTAGCATAAGACTTTGTTTTCAAATTCAGAAATATAGAAAAACTCGTTTTACAAATATGTCAGTTAAGAGACTACGCTGATGGGCAAAGCCTACTTAGTTGTTTGGGAGTGAACAACGGGCTATTTTACTAATTCCTGATTTTCAGGAAGCTATTTCTGGTGCCTGAATTAAACTTGAATTAAAAAAAAAAAAAAAAACTCCTCTTGGAGATCTTCTGACAAAGACTGAATATCATTGAGAAAACAGTTGTCATAATATTCTAAATGTGATTTTTGGCTTGCCTTCTGGAAAACAGTGCATGAATTCATCCTACAGACCATAAAGTATTTTATTACAAAAACATTGTAAGAATTTGTCCTTGAGAACTTTATCACTTCAGAAAAATGGATACACTGAGTATAAGTGAATCAAATATAATGAGCAATGATGCCAGTTGGTGACTGTTTTAAGTTTCAGGTTCACTGTATTCAATAACTAAAAATATATGTGTCAAATATGCCAATTATCTACAGGAAGGTTTTTTTTGTTTTGTTTTGAAATTTAAAGCAGTTAAGCTTTCTCTAATATTCCCTAATTAGGGTAAGTGTGGCCTTTAGCCCCTAAACTGGTCAACTATATTTCTTTAAAACTAAGATGAACCTGAGTATAGGACAATAATCTTTGACTGACACTCAAATACATCTGCTTAACAGACTGTAACAGGTATTAAAGTTGAGGTCTTCTCATAGACCCCCAGGCAGTTTCCAAAGTCCCTGCACGGCAGAAAACACCACAGTACATCCCCAAACAGAAGGATTTTATCCTTCGAGTTTGGCCAGAAACTCTTGAGCACAAACTAAGAATTGCTAGAGCCTAAGCACTTACATATCCTGTTCATTTTTTTTTTCCTAATCTGATTATTCCCTTCAAAGAATTCAGAAATGCCTTTAAACATGTCAACCAGTATTGGTGGTAGTTTCTAAAGCTAAAGAAAAATTTCTTTTTCTATACCAGGGTTTCTCAAACTTGGCACTACCGATGTTTTGGGCTGGATAACTCTGTTTAGGGGGCTTTCCTGTGCATTATAGGATGTTTAGCAGCATCCCAGACTTCTACCCACTAGATGCCAGTAGCATCCCTCCAGCTTCAGGTTAAGACAACCAAAACTATCTCTAGACATTGCCAAATGTCCCCAAATTGCCCTTGATTGAGAACTACTGTTCCATACTATCTTTAGCTACCTTCAATTCAATGAAAAATATTAGATGACCTACCAGTGACCTTCCAGGTACGGTATTAACATTTGTGTACAAACAAGTAGCAGAACTCAGTTTTCTTTGTTAGCAGATCCATCACGATTAATAATAAAAAATGATGATGATTTGATCTTCCATAAAACTTGAAGTTTGATATCTTCACCTAAGAAATCAACTTAGCCTTGAGAGTAGAATAGAACCAAGAAACACTCTGGAATTGCTTCTTGTTTTCCTCCCCAACTAAAGATATGGCAGCATGAAGAATGTGGTTTAACTAGCTTCATCTGAATTCCTTATGATTATAAAAAGACTACTTCATACAAAATTTGTACATCCTTTTTAACTCCTGAAAATATTTCCAAAGTGGTCCAATCTCCTGTGCCGCAAAGCATTGTATTTTGCAGTAATAAAAAATTCACCTTAATAATGATTTGTATGATTTTCTTATGATTTTTAACTCAAAAGTCATTCAAGTCCAGAAAGCAATATGGTATCACGACTCAGAATTTTTCAAATTACAAACTGAGGTGGTTTGTCCTCATCCTCTGCAATACACATGAATCTACACTTGTTTCAAAGTTCCACTGATTTTATGTTTACTGTATGACACTTTCACTGACTAAAAAGAGGGAAAACTTAGGAAAGAGAAGGAATGATGAAAATGCATGACTATACATAGTTCACTGAGACTGATGTTGACAGGGCTCTTATAGATACCTTAATATGGAAAATTGTGCCAAAATTCTGTAGTCTATATTAACAGAATTCTATCCCTGGTGGCACAGTGGTTAAGAGCTTGGCTGCTAACCAAAAGGTTGGCAGTTCGAATCCACCACCTGCTCCTTGGAAACCATATGGGGCAGTTCTCCTCTATCCTATAGGGTCGCTATGAGTTGGAATTGACAACAGCAACAGGTTTGGTTTTTTTGGTTTATATTAACAACATTCTATATTAACAGAAGGAGCCTCGGTGGTGCAATGGTTAAGCGCTTTGCCACTAACCAAAAGGTTGTTGGTTCGAACCCAAGAGCAGCTCCTTGGGAGAAAAAAAGACCTGAAGTTCCGCTCCCGTAAAGATTACAGCCTAGGAAAATCTGTTCTACTCTGTCCTAAAAGGTCGTATGAGTGAGAATCGACTTGACAGAACTCAACACATTAACAGAAACATTTGCTATTTAATATTTGTCACTGTAAATGGTGCTTGAGCTTAAAGACAGAACTAAATCATTTTACTTTGAAAATTCTTAGATTTCTGGTTTACAGAAACAGACAAAAAAAGCTATTACAAAACAAAATTTTTCTAGACTCAATGCTCTTTTCCTCATACAATATTTTAATAACGACAAAATAAAATTATTTAAAAACAAAACAATTTTAAAACCATCTATATGGGAGAGTATGACTACAAAGGGGCAGCACAAGGGAGCTTTGGGGTGATGAAACTGTTCTGTATCCTGACTGTGATGATGGCTCCAGAATTTATATTTGTGTCAAAACTCATAGAACTGTACACCAAATCAAAAAGGCAATTTTATCCTATGTTAATTTTTTTTAATTGTGGAAAGAGCAAATATGTAATAGAACTACAATATAGATCGAGTTACATTCAAAACATCATATGTAATAGACGTCAATCCACCTGGTTAAACATAGGGCAAATGGAGGCCCCACTTCTTTTCTCTTTTGTATATTCTCACCACCTAAAAAGATTTTTATCAATCTTTATTTTTGTGGCTTGTATTATAAAAATAGTCCTGAATGTACTTTTTCAAATGTCATTTGCCCAACAGAAAATGCTAGTGTAATCCTGAGTACACAGAAATGGGGTGATTTGTCAAGTCTAACAGTTCATGGCAGAGCACTGCAGATGTCTTAATAGCTCATTATGACTAAAGCATGAGGATAGGTGATAGACCAAATCACAACGGCATCTGTGTGTCAGGTTAACAAGTTCTAGAACTTACTTTTTTTCTATCAGAATACCAATAAAATATTTAAGCAAGTGTGTACTGTCGTGAGATTTAGGATTTAAGAAAGTTACAATGACAAGAGTAGGAGGCAAATCTGAGTAAAATAATGAAGCAAAGCTAACAATTACAGTCATGCACCACATAATGTCCACTGGGGCAATGTCCGACCACATATACGTCCGTGGTCCCATAAGGTTATATACTACATACTACGGTGGTCGCACAACAACCAAATCACATAACGTCCTACTTCATATAATGTATCATGGATGTTAGGCAACGCCATGACTGTAGTCTACACTAAAATTAATCTTCTATTCTTTAGGGTTAAAATGTGGTCACCTCTGGTTATCATGTTTTCAAACTCTGGAATTAATCTCACCTTCTGATTCATATTCGCTTGCTTTCTGTTTCAAGTCCTCTATTACCAGGGAGACATCCCTGTCCCGGGCCTTGTTGCGTTCTGAAAGGTGATACAGAATCTCTGTGGTCCGTGGATTCACCTCATATTGTGGAATGCGATGATCTCCAAATATTTTTTTCAACCAGGCAGCTACCTAACCATTAAAAGGAAGACATTGAAAGTTTTGTTCAGTGGAATGACCCTAAGCAAATACGACAGAGAAGTGACCAAAAGCAAACTAAACGTTTTCTATGAATATCCTGGCATCCCCTTCACGTCCTAATTTGTCTAGGGAGATAGCAAGTGTCAAGAAAAAACTAAAAAAGTGATAGGCCCAATAAACAATGGCGCAAAACCACAGAAAAATCCATTCTCTCCCGAAGCTACAAAACGCAGTTTATATTAATAATTTGTATCACTCGAAAAACCGTAAGCTCAATACACAGATGTGAAAGCATTCTTATATATGCAGTCTGAAAATGAGTTGTCCTCAAAGCATCATAACCCCCGTAGTCTCTGTAAGCTCCCAGAGATGGGATGCGGCGCATGCAAGCAGCTCAGGTGCGGAAATTCTAGGAGGAAGCAGCAGCGAAGGGCGAGGATAGACTGGCAGGTAGGTTTGGGTTCAAAAATCCCACTCCTGTCTGTTGGGAAGGGATTCCTACTAGCCGGCTTCTAAACGCCTCTCCCAGCCCGAGTACAAGCAAGTTAAAGGCCCGGGAAGGAAAGGAAACGCTCTTTCCTGGTGGGTCTACCGAGAAGAAGGAGCTTGCAGGTCCTGAAGGCGGCACTAAAGATGGACGTGTCGACGGAGGGAGACAGAAAAGGTAGACAAGGTTCCCAGGAGGTCCGCTGTCAGGGGAGGTTGTGTCAAAGACGCCGGTTCCAGGAATCTCTAAATCCCCACTCCCGACCCATCCATCACCTGCGCTCCTTTCTCCGGCTGATCTCCTTTCTCCTGCGGCGGTCCTGGCTCCTGCTGCGCCGCCATAGCGGCAGCTCCCGCCACTTCCCGAGATGCTCCTCGTGGAAGATTAGCCCAGGCCCCCCCCCCCCGCCAAGGAGGGGTTTTATTGAGGCCCCGCCCACACGCCTTTGGCCGCGCCCCTGCTTTGGGCCTAGGGTTGCTGGGAGTTGTGGTTTTCATTCTGCCTCCAGGCCAGTGAGTCCTAGGACAAGGGTTGGTCCGAGGTTTCGGTACTGGAAGCCTCTTTGCCCTCGCAGCCTCCCCCGCCCACTCCATCTAGCATAACTGGTTTTCTGCACTTTCAATACACAAGTAGTCCCCAATTTATGACGGGGTTCCATCCCGACTACTCCGTTGTAAGTCGGTTCTGACCCTGTCAGGTCTGACATAAGTTGAATATGCCTTTTTTTTTTTTTAAGTTTTCATTGGTATTGCCTTTTATTATCAGTATCTTTATAAATCCAATCTTCGTCTTTGCGAGTTGAAAACATTACCTATAAACTTATAGATACATTTTAATACATACATTTAAAAATATATAAATAAAAAAAACTGAAGGTCGTAAGGGGGGTTTGTGGTAACTCAAATACTTCAGGGACTACCTGTACTGTGGTTATGTGCAATTTCTTTGCATATATTCTGCTTGAAATTTGTTAGGTCCTTTGAATCTGTATGTGATGACTTTGTGATGTGTCAGTTGGCTAGGCTGAAACTGTATTTCTCAGAATTCTCTTTCTAGTATATTACCAATTAGGGCAAGATACAAGTGAAATTCTGGAGAGCTGGAGAACAGAAGGGAGGCAGCAGCCATTTTGTAGAACACACACACACACCTTCTCCCAGTTATACAATCAAACACTAGTCTAGGTGCTGCTATGAAGGGATTTTGCAAAAGTAATTAAAGTCCCAAACCTCTTAAAAGAGATACTAGGATGGTGGGCCTGACTTAATCAGGTGTAAGCCCTTTAAAGAGGGACTAGGCCATAGGAGTCCCTGGGTAGTGGAAATGGTTAAAAGCTCAACTACTAAGTGAAATGTTGGCAGTTTGAACCCACCTAGAGGTGCCTCAAGGAGCCCTAGTGGCACAGGGGTTAAGTGCTAAGCTGCTAACTGAAAGGTTGATGGTTCAAACCCACCAGCCACTCCATGAGAGAAAGATGTGGCAGTCTGCTCCTGTAAAGATTCTAATAGTCTTGAAAACCCTACGGGGCAGTTCTACGCTGTGCTATAGGATTGTTATGAGTCTGAATTGACTCGATGGCACATAACAACAACAGAAGCCCCTCGGAAGAAAGGCCTCAAAATTGCTTTCAAAAGGTCACAGCCTTGAAAATCCTACAGAGTGCAGTTCTACTCTGCACACATGAGGTCAATTCAATGGCAACTGGTTTTTTTTTTTGGCTTTAGGCCCTTGGTGAGGGTGAACATCCCTGAATGACAGTAGTCTGTGTATTGTCACACCTCAAATGAATGGATTTTGTGTTTGGGAACCTCCCAGACATCTCCTTATATATCTCTCCCTTTGGCTGATTCTGATTTGTATCGTTTTACTGAAAATTGTCATCATTAAGTATAGTACTTTTCTGAGTTCTGTGAGACATTTGAGCAAATTATTGAACCTGAGGGGGTAGTGGGAACCTCCAAATTTGTAGCCAGCTGGTCAGAAGTGAAGGTGGCCTGGGGACCCCAAGCTTGCAGTTGGTATCTGAAGTAAGGGCAGTCTTGGGGAGGACTGTACCCTTAACCTGTGAAGTTTGGCTCAACTCTGGGTAAGTGGACATTTGGGTCTATTTCTTGACATTGTATTCTGTCCAACTGCTCAATTCATTTGTGTCAAAACCACAGTTTTAAATTGGTAAACCTTTGCTATAATATAGGGCTAAGAAAGGGGATTCAATTTAAATTATTTGGTTAGCAATTTTTTTTTTAAATTTTATTTTGCTTTAGGTCAGGTTCAGTGCAAATTAGTTTCTCATTCAAAAATTTATACACAAATTGTTTTGTGATATTGGTTGCAGTCCCCGTGCCAGCACTCTCCCTTTCCCTTTCCACCTCGGGTTCCTTGTATCTATTTGTCCAGTTTTCTGGTCCCTTCCTGCCTTCTCGTCTTTGTTCTTGGGCAGGTATTGCCCATTTGGTCTCATATACTTGATTGAACTAAGGACGTTCCTCACTTGTGTTGTTTTATAGGCCTGTCTAATCTTTGGCTGAAAGGTGGACTTTGGGAGTGGCTTCAGTTCTGAGCTAGCAGGGTGTCTATGGGCCATAGTCTCAGGGGTTCCTCTAGTCTCTGTCAGACCCGTAAGTCTGGTCTTTTTTTGTGAATTTGAATTTTGTTCTACATTTTTCTACCACTCTTTCCGGGATCCTCTATTGTGATCCCTGTCAGAATGGTCTATGGTGGTATCCTGGCACCATCTAGTTCTTCTGGGCTCAGGCTGGTGGAGGCTGTGATTCATGTGGTCCATTAGTCCTTTGGAGTAGTATTTTCCTTGTGTTTTTGGTTTTCTTCATTCTCCTTTGCTCCGGACGGGATGGGAACAATAGATGTATCTTAGACATCCACTCACAAACTTTTAAGACCCCAGATGCTACTCACCAAAGTAGGATGTAGAACATTTTCTTTATGATCTATGTTATGCCAATTGACCTGGATATCCCATGAGACTATAATCCCTAGCCCTCAGCCCCAGTAACTCAGTCCCTCAAGCTGTTTGGATGTGTCTGTGAAGCTTCTATGCCTTTACCCTGGTCAAGTTGTGCTGACTTCCCCGATATTGTATATTAACTTTTTCTTCACCAAAGTTAACACTTGTCTATCTAGTTAGTGATTTCCCCTCCCCACTCTCATAACCATGAAAGAATGTTTTTTTTGTGTGTGTGAACCCTTTCCTGAGTTTTTAAAACAGTGGTTTCATACAATATTTGTCCTTTAGTGATTGACTTATTTCACTCAGCATAATGCCCTCCAGGTTCATCCATATAGCAAGATGTTTTGCGGATTCACCATTGTTCTTTATTGTTGCATAGTATTCCATTGAGGGTATGTACCATAATTTGTTTATCCATTCATCTGTTGATGGGTACTAAAGTTGTTAGCAAATATTTTTGGGTTATGCTGTCTTTTACTTTCCATACAACCTCATAACTGCAGAAATTCAGAAAATGAACACTTGGATAAGAAAGACCCCCATTTATAAAATAAACTCATAACAATTATTAATTCTGGGGAGTAGAACTATGGGAAACTTACAGACTGCCTATCATATGTGATTTTAAAAAGTGCAGATACAGTATGCCAGAATCAACTTGATGACAACAGGTATGGTTTTGGTACAGTATGTCAGTGTGACTACACTGAAAGGGTAAACACGTCCTGACTTTATAGTCACACTTCAGTGGGTGACCATACACAGGGAGCCTGGGGAAGGAAAACAGTTTATCTTGATTTTCAGAATGGGAGTGTGACAGAGATTGGGAGCAGGGGAGGCACAAGGTAGACAGGTGAGCTAATCAGAAAGGACAACAGCAAAACCCAGGAGAGGGAAGGGAGCGGGAGAAACATAGCTGGAGTTGCAGACCCTTACTTTTCACTTTACCTGACCGACTCAGCGAATGCATGACAACTGATATGACGTTCACCTAATGGTTCTGTTGAAGGACACTTATCCACCATCAACAGAGAAAACTGACAATCAAGAGAATAGCCTTTTTTATTAAAAAAAAAAAGAGCAAGAGAGAGAAAATGCTTTTTAATATAAACACTATTTTGTATTTGGGCATGAAAATGCAATAGACAAGCAGAAACCAGTATTCTATCAACAATGACATTATTATCTAAGAACACAGAAATTAAATTACTAAGGAATGCTGAGAGGAAAAACATTCTTTGAAGTCCTATCCAATTTACCCTACTAGGAAAAATGACGTTCATTTGGCTGTGGTCACAGTTCCATCATCTCCACTTTCTGTGTAAGTTCAGCTTCAATGGTATCCTAAAGGAAGAAAGAAACAGCAAACATACTATAAATAAGCACATAAAATAGGTGTCCTAACTTCAAATATTATTTAAAATAAGGGAAGCCAAAGACAAAAAAACCATTAAAACTGAAATTTAGACAAATACCACTACGAATATCAAACATGCTTTTCAAGATTTCCTTGCTTTTACACCTCCCAAACGCTCCCCACCCCCGACAAAAAAAAAAAAGTTTTCAGACTACTAATTGTAACAAACATTTGACGGGGGAGAAACTCTTTAGTGGGATGAGATGGTGTACGGATATGTGAATAGATTCTTCTGATCTTTACTCCTCAAGCAACAGACTTCCACAACGTCCCTTGCATCCCCTCTTTTCTATTCTCATTGCCACTGTCCTCATTCTCATCTAGCCTAAATAAGCCAACTGGTTTCTGTAATTTCCCTTCTCTCCTCTGATCCACCCTATACACTGCTTCCAGAATAATCTTCCTAAAGCACTGGCCTGATTAAAAAGCATAGCTTTGATCACATTTCTTTTCAGCTTAAAAAAAAACTTTCAGTGGTTCCCGACAGCCTCGAAGCTCAACTATTGTTAATAAGTAAGCCCCTTTACATTATAAACCAGTTGACCTTTTCAACGCTATCTTCCATTGCATACTCTTGACTAGCTTGTGGTACTACTCCTCCTCATTTGCTGTAGCTTGGAAAAGTCCTCCATTTTTCAGCTCTTATGTCTTTGCTACTTCCTTTGGCCTAGAATATTCTATCCTCTCAACCTCCCTTTTCCATCCAGGAAAATTTATGCAAAACTTTAAAGACATAAAACATGTATTTTTTAGGAAAATTATATATATATACACACACATGCCAAAAAAGTACTAAAACATGCATGGGAATGATACACAGCAACTTTGGGACTGTGATTTACCTCTGAGGAGGAAGGAAAGAAGAAGGATGAAGGGGGCGTTAGCTATATCAGTATTTAGTTTATTTAGGAAAAAGTGGAATACTTACCAATTCTCTCTTTGCTTCTTCAATTTTCACTTGGGCAAGAGATGGATTCTTTTAAAGAAAAATAAAACAAGGAAAGGTTATATTGCCTCAATATGACTTAAGGGGAAAAACACAATGCTTTTCAAAAGACAAAAAACCTTACAGAGAGTATATCCAATGTACATGCAATACTGAAATTCACAACCGACTTTAAATCCCCTAAACACGGACCCACTATTTTCATGAATATGTAGTACCCTTGGGGGAAGCCAGAGGGGATGACTTTTTTTTTTTTTAATTCCTAAGCATAATTACCGGCATTAAATCTAAATAAGATTCCAATTTTTTCTTCAAAGGTTTAGTCTGTTGTTTTAGTTCTGCCAGTTTCTGGGGGTAAAACAAAGAAAGAGTCACAGAGTAACAGAGACATTCACAATGCAACTAAATACAGCCAGTTTCTGAAATAAAACACAATACTGCATTAAAATCAGGATATTTTAAAATAATGTATCCAAAAAAGAGCCTCAAAGATAAATGGAGAGACAAGCTCACTTCCAATAGAAACAATATTTACAAGATGCTTACATAGGAGAGTTAAACTCCCATTTATTAAGAGTGGGATTTAAGTATTAACTAAGATTAGGATTTAAGTAATCCATGTAAGAACACAAAAGAATGTGATTAAGAGGAATCGGAATATAAGGGAACAACCAGAGTCTCAAATACAAATTTATGAACAGTCAACTTTAGATTCCAAGAATCAAAGTAGAAAAAAATTTTTAAGAATTATAAACTAAAACAAAAACTCCTATTTCTCACTCTTCCAAAATAGATAAAGCCCTTATACAATCTGAAAACCCAGAACTGCATTTGGAAACTGCAGGAGTTTTGGGGTCTGCATTTTTACTGTACAATGAAAGAAAAGAAAGAGATGAGCACCTAGATGGTGGACTTAATAAACAAATCAATAACATATGACTGACTGCAGCAAAGAGTTTCTTTCTAGCCTATAGTAATAAGTAAAGGAAACCAAATAAATGTGAAGAAATACACAGCTAAACAAGAAAGATATAAAGCATATAACATACAAAAGTAAAGAAAAAAAATCAGTTCAATAATGAGTAAGAGCTCTGTAAAAAAGAAACAAATGAAAAAGCAGATTATGGGTTAATATTTTAAAGAAAGGTGAATGAGGTTAAAATAAGCTCACCTCCGATAGTGCCACTAGTGACTGGTGAGACAGAGAAGCATCCATGCCTCTGGCTGAAAGTTGCTCCTACAATTACAAAAAAGGGGGGTCAGTGAAAAAAAGTATTTTCAAAGTGACCATCATGAAATGTTTTCAACATATAAAACAGTAAAGAGAATCTATGAGGCAGAGATGAAAAACTGTACATACATCCAAGCACTTTTATGTTATATATGAATCACTTCCATATGGCTGCAGTGCTTAACAGCATGAGCTTCAGAGCCTAAACACCTGGGTTTGGATCTGGATCTGCTGCTAAGTAGCTATGTAACTATGGGCAGGTTATCTATGTTCTCTGTGCCTTAGTTGTCTCATCTATAAAAAGGGAGTAATAATACTACCTGGTTGTGAGGGAGAAAGTATAAAAGAAAACTCACTGTATTCAGTCCTTCATACAAACCTCTGCAGCTTTGATTCCAAATCTGAACTCCTCTGATTTTGCTTTTAGGAAGTCCATGTTTTGAAGACGATGGTCAACTCTGGCCCTTTCTGTAGAGAGATGCTGCTCTGCTTTCTTGAGATCCCTTCAAAAAGTAAAGTTAAAAACACTTTCTTCTTTTTGGTGAAATTACTACAAGAAAACAAACTCTACTAGTTTTTGGGTGCAACTCTGGATTAGTGAATAGTAGATAACCTACTTGATGGATTATCTCCCATAAATTTTACATCCCAGTCTAGCTACCATGCATTCTTCCAAGTCATTAGCCCTGAACATTGCCATCTGGGATTTACCTCAAGGGATACAAAATAATTTTAAGATTAACCTATGCAAAATATAGTTGGAGAAAGGAAATCTGCTTAAAAAAGTGATTTAGTTTAGGGGGCAGTGAGTTCATATTAATGGGGGAGGAACAATTCAGAAAAGGAGGGTGGGACTGGTTATAAAACATGAAGAATGTAATCAGTGTCACTGGATTGTACATGTAGAAATAGTTGAACTGATGTATGTTTTACTGGGTATACTTTCAACAACAACAACAACAAAAAGAATGATTTAATATATCCAAAAGACAATTTGAAATGCAGCGGCCTCTCTACTAAATATGACATGAATATTTGCTGAATAAATTTCTATACCACCAAATTACTTCTACATATACATATACATATATATATATATACACTCCTGATCCACGGCCCCTAATATCTGGGGCAACAAAGACATAAAGAAGGTCCATAGCATCAAAAGAGCAATACCACAGCTACAGTAAGAGAGAGCAACAAAATAGTATTTGACTTGAAGTGGCATAGTACTTTAGAAGTTTTATAAATAAAAGTGTTCACATATATTTAAAAAATTATAAAATCTATGTAATTGTAACAATAAAAAAAGATAAGAAATTGTGTAAAAAGAGTAACTCTAAACTCACCCTCCCACCTCCATTCCAGTCATTTTCTACAACAAAAAACATTTTATGGGCTCCATTTCCTCATGTATTGTTTTAGATCATACCATTGGTCACTCTAAATCTGACAATGTCCTGTTGCTGCTTTTATAATAAAAAATCGATACTACTTCTGTAATGGGTTGAACAGTGTCTCCAAAAATTCACATTACCCACAACCTCACAATGTGAACTGATTTGGAAATAGGGTCTTTGCAGATATAATTAAGTTAAAGTACTGAGATCAGATCACACTGGACATAAAAAAACCAAACCTGTTGCTGTCGAGTTGATTCTGACTCATAGCAACTCTATAGGACAGAACAGAACTGTCCCACAGGGTTTGCAAAGAGCGGCTGGTGGATTTTGTACTGCTGACTTTTTGGTTAGCAGCTGAGCGCTTAACCACTACGGCACCAGGGCTCCATACTAGACATAAAAACACTTGTTGCTGTTGAATCGATTCCGACTCATAGTGACTTGGGCCCTAAATCCAATGATAGTGTCCTTATGACAGAAGGACACACAGAGACACAGGTCTTCCCATAAGAAAGCCATGGGAAGACAGAGGCCAAGATAGGAGTTATGCTGCTACAAGCCAAGAAATGCCAGGAGCCGACCTGAAGCTGGAAGAGTTGAGTAAAGATTCTCCCTTAGAGCCTTGGAGGGAAATGAGGCCATGCCAACTCCTTGATTTGGGGCTTCTGATCTCCAGAACTGTGAGAGAATACATTTCTGTTGTTTTAAGCCACCCAGTTTGTGGTAATTTGGTATGGAAGCCCTAGGAAACAACTTCCAACTCAAGCACTTACTCTTGTAGACGTTTTTCTAATATTAAAGTTGTAGTTAGGTTTTTTCCAAGTTTTGCCAATTCAAGCTCTATTTCTTCATTTTTGTACTTGATACGAAAAAGATCAGAGGTCAAATCATTCACTGCAGGGATAAAACTAAAAGGAGAATCTGGTCACATAAATGGATATGAAGGAAAATAACTACAATTATCTCTCATTTCTAAAAATATTTTTACCTCTGTATGGATTCTTACACAACCACTCTGTTTTATAACTCTATGCACTTTTTACATGTCCTTCCCACTCCCTGGAATGCCCTTCCTCAGCTGGCGAATTTCTACCTGTCCATCAAAACTCAGGTAAAATTTCCTCCCATTCTAGAATTTACTACTCCTTTCTCTGTGCTACCAAGCTTCAGCTTGTACTTTCTTGCATTGTTGCAGCTGTCACACTGTATCGTAGTTTGTCCATATTCCTTATTTGACTCTAAGCAGAGACTATCCTTGAAGGTGGTTACCATTCATCTCTGCCTCCTCATGCTTATAGATAGCATAATGCCTGGGATGTAACTGGTATTTGGCATCTGTTGAACTAACTTAATTCAAGGTTAGATTTCTGCTGCCATACAGCCTACATGTCCTTCCAGTTAAAACACCTCTCTTTGAGCATATAAACTCTAAGCCCTTATACAGGCAATTAAGCAGAACAGCTGTGCAGTTCTCTGATTATAATGACAAGTTGGAGTGGTAGTCCTAGCTAAAATACGGCCACCAGTAATAGTCATATGGACTGTGGAGTCAGAGTGGGTTTGAACCCCAATCTGCCATTTACTAGCTTGGAAAAGTTATTTAACTTTGAGCCTCAGCTTCCCTTTAGGTTAGACAAATCATGTCATTTAATAGGGATGGATTACCCAATAAGCAAGGTACGCACGGGCTTACTTGTGCTTACTTACTGATCTGTAGTGCACAATTTCACCTGTTTTTCACATGGCCAAGTGAAATTGCACACTGCAGATTAGTAAGTAAACACAATTAAGCCCATGTGTGTACCTTCCCTACTGTAAGCCCTTGCATACCTTGCTTATTGGTTTATCTCCCCCCACCCACCCATTTCATTACATAGTTGAAATGTCTGATACAAGAAATGAGCAACCCTAACCTACTCTACTCAACAGGTTAGGGACATGACCAAAATTTACTACTCTCAGCCGGATCATTTATTCTTCTGATTTTCTTATTGTTTATGGGGAACAGTGTGATACCTAATCCCTCCCCACATATACCTGAGAACCAACCCTAGAAACCTAATGCTGGAAGAAGACAACAGTGAAAATTAACCAATGCCCAAATTTACCTGAAACTATACTCACTAGCAAAGATAAGAAGTTAACTAAATTCAGTATTTTTGCATTTATTATTAATTTTTAGATAGAACTACCCAGAGAACTAAAAAGTCTTTAGCATATGTGATGGCAGAAATGAAAACCGTCGCAAGAATTACCTAGTTAGTGAGGTATCCTTTGTTTCAAGCACCACTGCAATGTCAACCAAAGCATTCAGATACCTGGAACCTGTGCTAGAGAGACTGGCGGGGGAAAAATTCACACTCTCCATGAGAAGGTCTTGAAGATGCTTAGCTGAAAATATGTAAGAGTTTCATAGTGACTAAGATCATGCTTTTTTAAAAAAACAGCTTTATTCAGATGTAATTCAAATACCACACAATTCAAACAATTAAAGTGTACAATTCAGTGACTTTAAGTATACTCAGAGTTATGCAACCATCACCATAACCCATTTAGGACAGTTCACTACCCCCAAAAGAAACCCCACTCCCCTTAGCCATCAACCCTATCCCCCAGAAACTATATTTTACTAACTCCTGATTTCAGGAAGCTATTGCAGGAGACTGAATTGAACATGAGTGAAAAAAAAAAAAAGAAAAAAAAAACTTCTTGGCAAAGAGTGACCAAGACTGAAAAAACATCTTCTAAATGTGAGTTTTGGGCTTCCCTTCTGTAAAATATTGCCTGGTTTCATCCTGAAGACAGATCATAAAGTATTTTACTATTTTCCATTATAGCCTTTGAAGAATTTGTCCTTGAGAACTTCACTGACTTCAGAAAAATGAAAAGACATACTGATTATAAGTCATTCAAATATATCACAATGACCAACAATGCCAGTATTGTGTGGCTTTTTAAATTTAAGATTCAACACAGTCAACCTTCAAAAATATATGTATATGAGAAAATATGTATATATATGTTGTATATGTATATGTGCTGTACCAGAGGACTTTTTTGGGGAGTAGGGGATTTAAAGTTATTAATCATTCTCTTATATTCCCCAAATAGTGCAAGTATGGTCTTTAGCTCCTAAATTGGTCAAATATACTTCTCTAACACTAAAGTGAACCTGAGTATAGAATAATAATTTTTTCTATTGACATTCAAATATGTCTAACAAACAGACTGTAACAGGTATTAAGTTGAGGTCTTCTCATAGACCCTGAGGCAGACTTTTCGAAGCCACTGCATGGCAGTAAATGCCACAGTATATCCCCCAAACAGAGGGCTTTTATCCTTCGAGTTTGGCCACACACGCTTTAGCACAAACTTAGAATTGCTGGAGCCCAATCACTTACACAAGGAGCCCTGATGGTGCAGTAGTTAAAGCAACTGACTGCTAACCAACAGGTCAGTGCTTCAAAACCACCAGCGGCTCCATGGGAGAAAGATGTGGCAGTTTGCCTCCTTAGAGAGTTACAGCCTTGGAAACCCTATGGGGTCTCCATGAGTTAGAATTGACTGATGGCAGTGGGTTTGAGGGGAATCACACATTCTGTTCATTTATTTTTACTCTAATCTGATCATTCATTTCAGAGAATTCATACATGGCTTCAAACATGCCAACTAGTTTTGGTGGTGATTTCCTAAGCTTAAAAACAATGTTTCTTCTTCCACACCAGAGTTTCTCAACTTGGCACTACTGACTTTTTGGGCTGGAAAATTCTGTTTGGGGTGCTGTTCTGTGCATTGTAGGATGTTTCGCCACATCCTCTATCCACTAGATGCCAGTAGCACCCCCTAAATGTGACAACTCTATCTTTTAGGGCTTACTGTTTTGCTGTCAGAGTACGAATAAAATATTTAAGCAAGTGTAAACTGTATTGAGATTTAGGATTTAGAAAGTTACTATGGCAACAGAGTGGAAGACAAATCTGGGTAAAATAAAGCAGCAAAGCTACCAAGCAGTGTACACTAAATTAATCGTCTATTCTTTAAGTTTACAAAACGTGGTCACCTCTAGTTATTATGTTTTCAAACTCTGGAATTAATCTCACCTTCTGATTCATATTCACTTGCTTTCTGTTTCAAGTCCTCTATTACCAGGGAGACATCCCTGTCCCGGGCCTTGTTGCGTTCTGAAAGGTGATACAGAATCTCTGTGGTCCGTGGATTCACCTCATATTGTGGAATGCGATGATCTCCAAATATTTTTTTCAACCAGGCAGCAACCTAACCATTAAAAGGAAGATAGACATTACAAGTTTTGTTCAGTGCAATGGCCCACAACAAATGTGACAAAGAAGTGACCAAAAGCAAACTAGATGTTTTCTACGAATATCCTGGCGTCCGCTTCACATCCTAATTTGTCTCAGGGAGATGGCAGGTGTCAGGAAATAAACTAAAAAACTAAAAGTAAGTAGAACGCCAACGGGAGAAGAGTCAGTATTACCAGAGAACAATCCATTCTCTCCCAAAGTTAGAAAACGTAGTTCAGGTTAATAAGTTTTCACTCGAAAAACCGTAAAACTCAATATACAGATGTGAAAGCATTATTATACGTGCAGTCTGAAAATGCTGTCGCCAAAGCCTCATAACCCGCTCAGTGCCCGTTAAGCGCCCAGTCGGAATGCGGGGCACGCAAGCAGCTCCGGTGTGAAAATTCTCGGAGGAAGCAGCAGTGAAGGGCGAGGATTGGTTGGCAGGTAGGTTTGGTTTCAGCAGTCCCATTCTAGTCTGTTGGGAGGGGATTCGTACTAAAGAGTTCACTAAACGCCTCTCCCAGCCCGAGTAAAAGCAAGGGAAAGCCCGGAAAAAAAGGGACAGCCCTTTCCTGGCGGTCTAAGGGACAGAGCGGGGTCGGAGAAGCTGCAGGCGACACTGAAGATGGACTTGTCAAAGCAAGGGCAGAGAAAATGTAGACGTGGTGCCCAGGAGGCGGGCCGGACTTGCGAAATCCGCAGTCTGCCGAAAGTGTGTCAAAGACGTTGTTTCCAGGAGACTGTAAATACCCGCGCTTCCTTCTCTTGCTGCGCTTCCATAGCCGCCGCTCCCACCACCTCCCGAGATGCTTCTCGCTCAGGCCTCGCCCCACTGGTTCTCAAGACGGGGCCGCCCTAGGTCCCGCCCACACGCCGTTGGCCACGCCCCTGCCTGGGACCCGGCGTTTCTGGGAGTTGTGGTTTTTACTCTGACTACAGGCCACTTAGCTCCAGGACAGGGTTGGTCCAAGGCTCCGGCACTGGAAGCCTTTCTCCCTTGCAGCTTTCCAGTCCTCTCTGTCCTCCATGCTATTAATCTTCAGAACGGGGAGAGCCACCTAGAACCAGGCTCTTTTCTTTTTTCTTTCATTTTATTTCTGGTTTCTTAAAAAAAATTTATCTGAAGCTTTTATTTTTTTTTTGTTATCAGATGTTTGTCATTTGTCCACATTGATTACATTAACTTAAAATTTTATATTGTCAATACGAGCTGCGGCAATCCCACCTTTGCTGTTATTTCCCACTACCAGAGAGCTAAATGCTGCAGGATAATTTAAACCGGGGGAACCCTAGTGGGGTGGTGGTTAAGGGCAATGGCTCCTAACCCAAAGGTCAGCAGTTCCAATCCACCAGGTATTCCTTGGAAACTCTATGGGGCAGTCCTACTGTGTCCTATAGGGTCACTGAGTTGGAATCAACTTGATGGCAATGGGTATGGGTTTTTTTTTTTTTTTATGAGCTGCAGCAATCCTGCCTTCGCTATTATTTCTCACTACCAGGGCGCTAAATGCTGCAGGAGAATTTAAAAAGTGCTAACTGCATTGTTCTGCTGGTACCTTCACTGTCGTTCAGCCATTCTTCCATTCATTTCTTGCTTTACCTGAAGTTCTCTCAACTCCATCACTCTGTAGTTAACACTGGGAGAGCTTCCTTACATTTATACAGCAATGTATAGTTTTTACATGTTTTCATATTCTTGTTTCATTCTTACAGGAACTCGGTAAAATGGGTGAGACAGATTATTTTGCCTACTTTCATATTAAAAAGCACGCAGGGATTAAATGACTTAATCTAGGGTAGGAAGTAGGCTGGAAGCTGACCAAAGTGTCCAGCCTACAATTGGCTGTTTCAGTCTCCTTATGTTATACCAGACTGCTGCCTGCAACCTCCCAAAGTACTGTAGATACTCTGTTGCATTAGGCAAGGTTGAAGAAGGTTGGTATACTTAACTTCCTGTGATGTGTGGCTTAATATCAAACTGTGGATTAGATTTAGCACCAAATATCTTCTAAGTCATATGCATATTTAAACTAATAAAATGTTTCTTTTCAAATGAATCTTACCAGTGATTCAATGCCATGTTATATGGCTTGCTTATTCTTTTTGTTTCAAATATATTTCTGTTCAGTAATTCAATTACAGATAAATTGGGGCAGCTCCTGAGTATGGAAAAAAAATGTTATCTTTATTTCCTTCCTTCATTTTCGTCACTACAAATTTTACAAAATTTCCCTGCAATTTTTTTAACCAACCATATTTTTTTCCTGGCTCTTACTATTCCTACACCTGATTCCTATGGGAAGGGTTGTCTCATCTCAAAAAGGAAGTAGAACATCAGGGAAAGGGATTGCTGACCAAGCATTTGCAAGTCATGTTTCAGAAGACGACTCTTTTAACCCAGATGTTCATATGCACCACCCATATTAAGGTTTTGGGCTATACCAAGATTTTGATGAGCAGATCTGAATGGAGCAGAAGATATTTCCCAGAACAGTTACAAGTGAAGGCAACATTCCTAGTGTCCACTATCACAAAATATCCAGCATCACAAAATATTCTGTGGTTATCACAAAAATCTCAACATCACAAAAATTCAGAGGTAAAAGAAAGTGTCCCTTCTCAATCCTATTTGGTAGGTATGGGAAGTATTTTTTTCATTGTCTCCAGATGAAAAAATAGAAATTTCTTGACAGTTCCACAATAATAGTAGGAGACTTCAACACACCACTCTCAGTAATGGACAGAACAACTAAGAAGAAACTCAGCAAAGATACAGAAGACCTAAAGGGCACAATCAGCCAACTGGACCTCATAGACATATATAGAACAATCCATCCA
>NW_004444014.1:1290776-1309944 GCF_000243295.1 Trichechus manatus latirostris
TAGAAGAGTGTAGTCAATGTCACTTAAATGTGTATGTAAAAAAAAAATTTTTGAAATGGCGTATCTTTGGCTATGTGTATCTTCACAAGAGAAAAAAAAAAAAAGTTGAGAATTTAGAGGGTTAAAATGTTGTGGGGTTGTTAACCAATGTCATAAAACAGCATGTGTGTTACTGTTACACGAGAAACTAACTGTTCTGTAAGCCTTCACCTGAAGTACAATAAAATATTTAAAAAAAAATAAAAAAATAGAAATTTCAATGTCATAAAGCTAGTTACTGGCAGAGGAAAACTTGAACCTAGTCTCGTCTGGAGTAAGACGTCTGATTCTGTACCATTCTTTTTGGTGGCATAGACAATCACTTTACTAAAACTTTCTGCTCCTGTTACAAATGTTAACCAATTTATTTTAATTCACAGACAGGTTTCTTTAGTGTGTGTGCGAAAAATTCAGATTGCCCTGAGTTTTCCACTCAGAGGGCTTCCGCAAGAGACGCTGTCCAGGTGGCCAGCCTGGAGGGGATAGCTGTTCACTGTTGCTACAGCACCACGATTTCACAGCTCTAGTATCGGATCGGACACTACTAACCCATCTCATTGCTGCGCCCCCGGAGGTGGTGACGCCAACAGCGTCTCGCACCCGGCATGGGGCCTGGGAACTGCTTCTCAGCCAGTTCCGCTACCCACGTGGTTGCGCGGGGCAACCACAAGCTCGACTCAAAAGAGGAAAATAAATGTGTAACGAACGCCCGGGCCGAAGATGGCAAAGGTCTAACCACTGATTTTTAAGTTTAAACCTAAAAATAATTTGAAAAACAAAACATAACCCCCCCCAAAACGACAATTTCTTATCCAGGGGTGACAGATGGGGGGCGGCACTTCCGGGTCAGGTGGGCCGGCTGACTTGACCTTCCTCGGCGCTCGGCCATTTTGTCCCAGTCAGTCCGGAAGCTGCTGCTGTACAGCTGCTGTCAGAGGAGAGGTTGCAGAGATGCTGTCCGTGCGCGTTGCTGCGGCCGTGGCCCGCGCCCTTCCTCGGCGAGCCGGGCTGGTGAGCGCCGGGGACTGGCGGGAGGGAGGTGGCCGGCGAGGGCTGCAGCGAGCGGGTGGTGATGCGCTGGTTCGGGCACTTTTTGCAAGGAGGGTGAGGGGCTATGGCGGCTGCCGCCATCTTGCACCGGTGGCTGTCGCCCAAGCTGGGCGCGGCAGGGGGACCTCTTTTGCTCGCTACCCGTGCAGAAGGGTGTAGAGTGGTGGTGTAGGGGAGACAGTGACCTCGATGTTGCCCGGAGATGCGGCCGCGGGAGGATTGCGCTCTCCGGCCGAGAGCTGCCCGAGAGGAGGTCTTGGCTGAAGGTCAGTACTTGGGCGCTAGATCCCAGAGTCCTGCTTCGAAACCGCCAGGCTCGTCCCGGCTGATTCTCCGGGACTCGCCCCGGTGAAGGTCAGAGGACTCTTGCCGGCTTTTGTTGAAGCGACTAAGGGGAGCCTGACATTGTATGAAGGTCAGCAGGCCCAGAGATACTCACCTCTGTCCGGAGGCCGGTGCAGAGGAAAGGAGTTAATGAAGGTGGTTTCTTGAATACTTAAGTAGGTGATTTCTCAGTGCTGAATTCTGAAACGATTGTGATGTGAAAACGTCGTAGAGGTGCAAAGAATCACTACATGTGCCCGATATCGTGACATCTGTGAAGTTGGTTTTTAGATTGTTTCAATCTGGCAGAAAGAAGTTTGTGCTTTGTGGCACTTTGACATGTTTAAAAGATTTCAACTTTGAGTTGTCCACCTGTTATTTCGAGGAATTATTAGACAGTGATTGAGAACTCCACAAGTAAAACAGACTATAATTGGAAAATGTCTGTAAAGGTCATTGCCCTTCATTATTATCTCTCCTTGAAGTTAAGAACATAAAAATTCTTACATCGAAACATAAAATGTAAAAATGGAAATAAAAGATACATTTGTATTTACATATTTTTTCATCTTAAAATTAATCTCAGTTTGAAAGTTGAAATAGGTTTGCTGGCTATTTTGCTGCTCTAACACAACTATTGGTAGCATATTGGTTTTCAGTAGCAGAAATCTTTTTAACAATTTGTATCCATAAGGTGGAAATTTTTCCAACCTTAAGGTCTACTTTACTGGTCGAGTTCTCAATCACTGTTTAATTCCTCAGTTATCAGAATATCTTACTGATAATTTGATCAAACTAAGTCTGCATTTGTTTAAGCTTGTCAGTTATGTAAAGGATTTTCTTTAAAATTCAATTTGTAAAAAATATTTTTGCACTAGGTCTCCAGAAATGCTTTTGGGTCATCCTTCATTGCTGCAAGGAACCTCCATGCCTCTAACACTTGTCTTCAGAAGACTGGTAAGTCTTTATTTCGAAGTCTACAACCTTACTCTCTACTTTGTTATTGTTTGAAGACATAGATTGCAACAGTTACATGGCTCTTGTGGGTTTTTTTCACTTGTTTAATGGCATCAGATTATTAAATACTCATCTTAAATTTTAAGAACGTTTATGTAGCTCTGTCTATACTAATCTTGTAAAATGTAAGCAGAAGAAAAACCTTTATTTCATATTTTCTAATTTAGTTACTGGTGTTTATGAGCCTTGATGGCACAGTGGTTAAGAGTTTGGCTGCTAACCAAAACGTTGGCGGTTCGAATCTACCAGCCCCTTCTTGGAAACCCTATGGAGCAGTTCTACTGTAGGGTCACTATAAGTCAGAATCGACTTGACAGCAGTGGGTTTGGTTTTTTGATTAATTGATTTTCTCATTTTTACTTAGTGTAGAGTCTCAGATTCTTAACCTGTAATGTGTCGTTTAACCTTGTCTTGGTAGGTTCTTTCGTTGTAGTGAAAAATACAGTTACTTTTTTTTTTTGCCATTAATATAGCTTCTTTGTTCTGATAATGTCCTTCTGGTAAAAACAGAAAGTATACATACCAGATGGTGGGTCTTTTCTGATCTATGAAAGATTTTTTTTCCTCTCCCCAAAAGCTTTAGAAAAAAGTAAGCAATTTTTATCCTTAGGTTTTTCAGTGGCAATAACTGCTAATCTGCATCTGGCAATCTAAATTTGCATGTTGTAGATGTGATAAGAGAAGTGCAGAGGTGAGCATAGAAAGATGCTGTAGGTTGGGGAATTTTTCTTGAGGTGTGTATTAGTGCTTTCCAAATAAAAATTTTTAAGTAAAACTTAAAAACATTGCCACATGCTAAGATGAAGACTATTAGTATCTTTTAGTAAAAAGTTCAGGTTTCAACATAGATACAGATTCCTTAGAAATTAAACCGAAAGAATAGAAAGTAGAGTTTGTTTATTTTATGGGAACTACTTAATTTTATTAGTTTCTTGCCTTGTTTACATTTTAGAATTTCTTTTTTCTCAATCATTTAGACTCATTTTCATAATGGTAGGTATCCAACTTTTTTGAATAGAATCTTGTGTGTTTTATTTTAGAATGTAAGTTGATTATTAAAATCACAAATCTGTAGTTCCATGTTGTTGGGGAAAATACGTTTTAAAAAGATCTTGAAGTTGGATTATTTTTTAATGGAATTGTCCACTCATAGGCACTGCTGAGGTGTCCTCTATACTTGAAGAGCGTATTCTTGGAGCTGATACTTCTGTTGACCTTGAAGAGACTGGGCGTGTGTTAAGTATTGGTGATGGTATTGCCCGAGTCCATGGGCTGAGGAATGTTCAAGCAGAGGAAATGGTAGAGTTTTCTTCAGGATTAAAGGTAAATTATGAAATCAGATTTTTGGGGTTTTAAGATCAGTGTCTTCTCAGTTGTTCTTTTAGTAATTCAAAGATTGTGTCATATTTTAACCTTAAATCTTGGTTTGCTTTAGCTTTTTTTGTCATTGTAGTAGATTATGAAATGATTAAATTTAGGGGTTTTGGTTAACCAGGGATGTTACTCTAGGGACTGATTTACACATTAAGTTGTAGCCCCTGGCTCCAAAACATAAAATTGAGTAAACTTTCACCCATATTGCAAGAGATTCAAGTCTGTTCTTTGTAGCTGTTAAGATCATCTTACATATAACCATTTGATAACTTTAAATTAATTTCTGGTGGAAAGTTGAAAGTCAATGACTTTTTTTTTTTAGTAAGAGTAGACTTATTTTTATTGAAAAGTGAGTGGTATAGCTATCAGAAGCTCTCTGATGATAAAAACCCACTTTCCTTTTAGGGTGAACCTAGTCTGCCAGTGGGATGAGAAATAAAAGTTGTAGGAGCCAGGGAGTCTCAGAGAAAGGCAAAAGATGATATCTGGGTGTACTATCAACTAAGCACATGGATGGGGGAAAGACAGTCTTGGTCCTCTTGCTAGTGTCCAAACAAAAAAAAAAGAACTCATAGCATCCCTATAGGACAGGGTATAACTGCCTCATGGGGTTTCCAAGGCTGCAAATCTTTACAGAACCAGACTGCCACATCTTTTTCCCACGGAGTGACTGGTGAGTTCATACCACAAATCTTTTGGTTAGCAGCCACATGCTTTAACCACGATGCCACCAGGGCTCCTTGTTAGTGTCCAGTATGGAGAATGAACCACTTGATATGAAATAACAGTTTGATGTGGAAGACTAGTTATAGAGCCAAAAGTTTTATCATTACCTGTAAGGCCTTGGCCAAAAAATTAACCTCTTTCATCTTCATTGTTTATATCTTTGAAAGGTAAGATTGAAATAGTTGAACTCCCAGTTTCCGTTTAGCTTTTAAGATCCAAGAGTCTGGGCCAGCACTGTCCAATACAACTGTCTGCAATGATGGAAATGTTCTGTGTCTGTGCTGTTTTAATATGGTAGCTATTATACGCCTGTGGCTGTTAAGTGTGTAAAATGTGGCTAATGTGACTCAGGGACTGACTTTAATTTTTAAAATTTGACTTGTTTTTTAATTAATTTAAATTTAAAAAGCCACATGTGAGTAGTGTCTTATTTATATTGTGCAGCACAGGTTAGGACTGAGTTTTTGCACCTGCAGTGATGTACTATGATATTCCTCTGTATTTACTGTACTTTGCCAGAGTTTCATAATTTGCCAAACTCTATTCCTGGGATAGCCGTTTCACTTTCTACTGATTCTGACTGGATAGTTTTGTAGACTGTTTATGGAGGCTCTCATACATAAAAGGATGTAAATCAGTTCTGTCTTAAAATTCCCGTTTGACCCCGATCACCTTATTTCATACAGATCACCCAGTTCAAAAGCTATAGCCAAAGGAGATATAGTGGAAAAAAACTTATTTATTTGCGTCTTTTAGTTATTTGAGGGTGTGATAATGGGCATGTTAGGCTTATTATAATGCTATCTTAAGATTATTCAAGGGAACGCGTTACTCTTTTAAAAATCATAACCAAAGAAGGCAGTTTGTTAGAAAAATATACAGAGTAGAGTAGGTGAAACAGAATACTTTTTTTCTTAATAGCTATTTTCATACTATGTAGTGTTAGTATACAGGAAAGAGTGGCACTCAAGCTTCATTGGTGTTCCATTGTGTCTTGTGTAGGGGATGTCTCTGAACTTGGAACCTGACAATGTTGGTGTTGTCGTGTTTGGAAATGATAAACTAATTAAGGAAGGAGATATTGTGAAGAGGACAGGAGCCATTGTGGACGTCCCAGTTGGTGAGGAACTGCTGGGTCGTGTAGTAGATGCGCTTGGTAATGCCATTGATGGAAAGGTAAGTAGAGAATTTACTCAGTGTGGCTGTAGCTTCTAACAATCATCAAAACCAAATTAGTCTGTGGATTCCTTTCTTTTTTTTCCCCACAGGGTCCAATTGGTTCCAAGAACCGTAGGCGAGTTGGGCTGAAAGCCCCTGGAATCATTCCTAGAATCTCTGTGCGTGAGCCAATGCAGACTGGCATTAAGGCTGTGGATAGTTTGGTGCCCATTGGTCGTGGTCAGCGTGAACTGATTATTGGTGACCGACAGACTGGGTAAAATCTCAATAGCATGTTAAAAGTTATAGCTAAAACTTACTCTATGGAAAGATGACTTTTTAGGCTTGGAATCGTAAATGCTTCGGCTATGGTAGGGAGAGTAGAACGTGTTAAAAGGACTAAAACGAGTTGCCATCAAGTCAGTTCTGACTCACGGTGACCACACGTGTGTCAGCAGAACTGTGCTCTATGGGGTTTTCAGTGACTGATTTTTTGGAAGTAGATTGCCGTGCCTTTGTTCTGAGGTGGACTCGAACCGACAAACTTGTTAGCAGCAGAGCACTTAACCAGTTGTACGGTTAATCCTTTTATGAAGATTAGTGGTAGTAAAATACAGGTTGGGAAATATTTTGTAGTATTTAATACGTTTTGTATTTATTTTTACATTTTAAAGTAAAACATCAATTGCTATTGACACAATCATTAACCAGAAACGCTTCAATGATGGAACTGATGAAAAGAAGAAGCTATACTGTATCTACGTTGCTATTGGTCAGAAGAGATCCACTGTTGCCCAGTTGGTGAAGAGACTTACAGATGCAGGTATTGAGAACTTTAGTCCCATTGCTGTTATCTTAAGTCCTGTTGCTGCTGATCTTCTCAGGATAGCATGTACTTAATTAAGACTGATTTTAATTATCCCTGATGAATTGAACTTTCTACAAATGTAAAAAAATAAATAATGATGTAAAACAGGTTTTAATATTTTGTCAATTTAAAGTAGAAGTGCTTTGACTCTGGTTAATTCTTCATAGTAAAGCATTTATTTTTTCCTCAGATGCAATGAAGTACACCATTGTGGTTTCAGCTACTGCTTCTGATGCTGCCCCACTTCAGTACCTGGCTCCTTATTCTGGCTGTTCTATGGGAGAATATTTTAGGGATAATGGCAAGCATGCTTTGATCATCTATGACGACTTATCCAAACAGGTCAAAAGAAACGTATTTATAGGATCTGTTTATATATTTGCACTAAATTGAAAGTTTTTGTTTAATAGGTGAACTTCACAAGCCTTTTCTCTACTGTAGGCTGTGGCTTACCGTCAGATGTCTCTGTTGCTCCGCCGACCCCCTGGCCGTGAGGCTTATCCTGGTGATGTGTTCTATCTACACTCCCGTCTGCTGGAGAGAGCAGCCAAAATGAACGATGCTTTTGGTGGTGGCTCCTTGACGGCTTTACCAGTCATAGAAACACAAGCTGGTGATGTGTCTGCTTATATTCCAACGAATGTCATTTCCATTACTGATGGACAGGTATTATTTTAGTAATTGAGTGCAGATAGCTTTGGATGATTTCAGCATTGTTTCAGACTAGTAGTTATGAACTAATTTGTTAAATACCTCTGCCTTTTGCTTTTTTTTCTTTACAGTATTTTACTGTGTTTTTGGTGAAACTTTACATAGCAGATTAGATTCCCTTTTAACAATTTCTATACTTATTGTTCAGTGACGGTGCTTACATTTTTCACAGTGTGTCAGCATTCTCATTTCCATTCTGGTTGTTCCATTTCCGTTAATCTAGTCCCGTCCCCCCTCCGCCATCTTTGCATTAGGATTTGTTGACCGTTCAGTCTCATATAGATGATTTTTTTTAAAGGAGCACAGTACTCACAGGTGATGTTTATTTCTTGACCCAAGCTGTTAATTTAGCTGAATTTAGCTGAAAGGTGACCTCTGGGAGTGGTTTCAGTTCAAAGGGTGTCTCAGGGTGATAGTCTTGGGGTTCGTCTGGTCTCAACCAGTCGAGTAAGTCTGGCCTTTTTTAAGATTTTGAGTTTTGTCCTAATTTATCTTCCATTCTATCCAGGACCATCCGTTGTATCCCTGGTCAGAGCAGTCGGTAGTGGTAGCTGGGCACCATCTAGTTCTTTTGGTCTCAGGGTAGATGAGGCTGTGGTTGGTGGAGACTATTGTTAGTCCTATAGACTAGTTTCTTCTTTGAGTCTTTGGTTTCCTTCTTTCTCTTTTGCGCTGGACAAGTAAGATCCCCTTTTACTTTTTATTATAAAAAATTTCAAATATATGTAAAAGTAAGGAGAAAATAATATAACAAAACGTGACATATCTCGCTCAATTATCAGTTCATGGTGTGACGTACTTTATTTTTGTTTTACTTATATCCACTCTGATCACTCCTATTCTCTGCCCTCACCTCCAAGATAATTTTGAAACAAATCTTAGAGATCATATCACTTCATGTGTATATATTTCAATATAAAGTTATTTTTTTCTCATCCCGTGGACATTTCCTAATGTCAGCAATAAGATGTGTACGTCGATTTGGGTTGTGGAAGATTTGGGAGGCTCTTTACTATAAGAAGATAATTAGCATTCTTTCTCAGAGGTTTTGGGCTTTTTTTTGCACAGTGACTTAAATTTGAAAATAGCTGATTTTTTTTACTTTAGGCTTACTAGTGTGTGTATTCTCCTTATATTGTAGATCTTCTTGGAAACAGAATTGTTCTACAAAGGTATCCGCCCTGCCATTAATGTTGGCTTGTCTGTGTCCCGTGTCGGGTCTGCTGCGCAAACCAGGGCCATGAAGCAGGTAATTTTGCATCAGTTTGGCAGGGAGGGAATATCATTAGATTAAAATCTTAAAATGTATAGATTTTATTTGTAGAATAGTTTGTATCATTGAGGTAAGTGCCAACAATTTCTGTATTCCAGGTGGCAGGTACCATGAAGCTGGAGTTGGCACAGTACCGTGAGGTGGCTGCCTTTGCCCAGTTCGGTTCTGACCTTGATGCTGCCACACAACAACTCTTAAGTCGTGGTGTGCGTCTGACAGAGTTGCTGAAGCAAGGACAGTATTGTGAGTTGTGCTTTATTTGGTCAAGCTCCTACTGTATGTTAAGGTCTGGGAATACCACATAGTTTCCTACAAACCTTAATACATGCTGTAATCTTTCATCAAAGGTATTGCGTTTTGAATGCAAATGATTCGTATTTTACTCGAATAGAGTCCATTCCTTATCACAATTTGAAGGTAAAGACTATGAACTTAATAACCCGGAAAAATGACTAAGAATTTTTATTGAACACCTTTCTTTCAGAATTAAGACCTAGATTCCCTCCCTACCCCAACTATATGACTAAGGAATTTGGCAGAATTAAAAGAGTGTTAATAGGTCTTTACTTTGTCATAAAATGTCAGCAAATTATTTATACCCCAAACAGTGTAAGCACTGCCAGATTATAAAGAATGCTTACGGGATATGCCCAAAGATTACACATCAAGGCTTGCAGATATAAGGAAAAACTGTTTCCTGGTGTGGAAGATGGGAAGGAGTGTTAATGCAGAGTTGTAGCTTGCTCGGAAGGTAAGAGTAGGTGATGTTAGGGACGTGTTAGTAATTGGAAGAAAAGGGAAATTTCTCTGACAGTGGTAAAGTGGCACTTATTTGAGCAAGTCACTTGACCTTTTGTTTTCAGCTCCCATGGCTATTGAGGAACAAGTGGCTGTCATCTATGCTGGTGTAAGGGGGTATCTTGATAAAATAGAGCCCAGCAAGATCACAAAGTTTGAGACCGCTTTCTTGTCTCATGTCATCAGCCAGCACCAGGCCTTGTTGGGCACCATCAGGTATGAATACAATTGACGTACTCTTCTTTTTTTTTTTTTTAATTGTGCTTTAGGTGAAAGTTTACAGCTTGATAATATCTCATACAGAAATGTATACACATATTGTTTTGTGGCACTGGTTGCAATCCCTATAATGTGACAGTACACTCCCCCTTCCACCCTGGGTTTCCTGTGTCCATGCAACCAGCTCCTGTCCTTTTCTGCCTTCTCATCCTGCCTCTGGACAGGAGCTACCCATTTGGTCTCGTGTACCTGCTTGAACTAAGAAGCACACTCTTCATGAGTATTATTTCATGTTTTATAGTACAGTCTAATCTGTGAAGCGTGGGCTTGACGTACTCTTTTTGTAAATAGTTAAAAGTTTTAAGTCTTGTTAAAATTCTTTTGAACAGTATAGTTAGGCTGTTTAATTGAGCTAGTCGTTGAATTTTTTCCAGGTTAGAACTAATAATCTGCTTTCATTTCTGTCTAGGGCTGAGGGAAAGATCTCAGAACAGTCAGACGCAAAGCTAAAAGAGATTGTAGCAAACTTCTTGGCTGGATTTGAAGCTTAAACTCCTATGGATTCATACCAAATAGCAGTTTGGTTTTGTCATTGTTTCTTCTAGTAATCAGTTTTATTTGTAAAAGGATTACTCATGTCCCTGATGTACAGAAATCACGTTAAAAATAAAGGTTCCATATGGCTTGGTGGTGGTTTTCTGTAGTTAGTGTGATTCTTCAAAAAAACTAACATTACTTTGAGGAATGGATAAATAAGCATGCTTCATAGCTTATTTTACTTTAATATTGGTATAGTCAACAAGACTAGATAATTCAAGGGTGAGATCTTTGCAAGATCCTAGAGATGAAAAAAGAATTTTTGTTGAGAATATGTATACACGGCAGGACATACATGAATTTTTATGTGTACGATTCAGTGATACTGATTACATTCTTTGAGGTGTGGAACCATTCTCACCCTCTTTTATTCCCAGTTGTTCCTCCTCTTCAGTTGTCGGTGTTCAAACACATCAGGCATTCTATCAATGTCATTTTGAAGGTGTTTCTCAGCCATCTGGGCTAGTTGGTCTCCTGGTGGGCAGGTATACTGTCTTGTGTTGGAGCACTAATGTTACACCTGAAGACCAAAGCCATCAGGATTACTGATCCCTTATGTCTGGAAAGACTGTATACAAGAGAGAGAAAAAGCATTGTCACAGGAAAATATTTTTATAAAATGTAACTAGAAAGACATAATGTTTGGGAATTGGTCAGGACAAAATCCTGAATTCTCAAAAATTTTCACATGGGTTTGAATAATTCTCACCCCTTTTGTCCTGATCGTTTATCCAGGGAGCAGTTTAGAAAAGATCAATCCCTGTGTTTAATAATCAAACTGCCTTACTCAGGTGTATGTGTAAGGAGAAACATAAGGGAAGTAGAGTCAGGCTTTCAGTCCTTTGTTGCCAACTGCAACTAGCCTGGACAGCAGAACAGAAGTCAACAGCAGTGAGACATCTCTGAGGGTGGTCCCCAGTCCAATCTGTCGAGTGGGTGGAGCAGTCACGCTCCCTGTGATGTACCCTCTCCCTACTTGCAGCTTGGGACAGGAGTCAAGAATGCAATGAGTCTATCAGAATGTAGAACCATCAGCAGCTGTTTTAGGTATCACCATGAGAGAACAAACCCATTCCTGTTGGCATCTTCAAGTGACCCATATGGTCCAACCAGCACACATGATGTTTTCATAGGTTATGGCTCCAGAGAGGAGTGTCTTAAATTTGCAATAGTCCCAGGGTCTGAGTTCGAGTTCTGTTCGTTGAGCCTCTGCCTGCCTTCAGTTTGTTACAGCTGTAACAACCCATGACAGTGTCAGGTTTCAGCTAAAGTCAGGTCCTGGCAATTAGCATCTGTAAATTCAAGATTCCAAAAAAGCCAGCAACTTCTTTTCTGCAGTAACAAAGCTGAAATGCCGCAGGGCCAGAAAGCCATGTTCCAAGTCCAAGTGACAAGCAAGGCTTTCTTAAGCCCTTTTTACCCTGTCAGTCTGAGTCCTAGTTGAACCGCTCAAAAATATGCACATTAGACTGGAAAATCATCAGTCTCTAAGGATCAGACATCTGATTTTACAAGAGCTCATTAGCAACTAAGAACTGCTTTGTAGAATCCAGAAGTGTATCTCAGTCTGGAGATAGCTTCTCTTTTCGTGTTGGCTGCCCTGCGTAGGCAAAAACCATAGTAAAAATAATTACTTACAGAGACTTGTTCCGTTTTAAATTTAAACCCAGAGTTTAAATTTTCACCCGCCACTGGCAGCAAAAAGCAAGAGAAGCTGTGTCCCACTGAATTTTTTTTTTTCTAAAGCATAATAAATTTTGTTTTTAAGAAATGGAAAAAGTCCCTGAACAATTAGATGTACCTTTTAGTAGTAGTCACTGTCTAATAATAAACAAGCAATTTTATGTTTTATATGGCTGTATTCAATGATTTTTAAGTTTAAAAGATGATATAATTCTCATCATTTTTAATGCTGGAATTCAAAAGCAAAGACGTAACTGAAAACAAACAAATGAGATATAAAATGATTTGCAAGATGCAAAACACAGTAGCTTATGAATGTAGACTCCAGTTGTAATAATGGTTACTATAGTCTATTTTTAATCTTCCTCCCCCCACACACACTCGCTCCCAATAAACATACACACCCCATACACACCCTACCCCTATACTTCACAAATGTACACATTCCCATAACTGGAAAACAGAAATTTTGCATATCTCAATTCAGGATATGATTTTTACAAGTTAATCATATATATATAAAGCAAGAAGCTATTAATAGTACAAGTTTTTATTTGCTAAACTTAAACATCTAAAGAAAAATTATTACAATGACATTGAAAGATACTTTTATTGGCTTTTTAAAAGACAGTTGCAAGTGGGAACAACTTGTTCAGAGAATTAATTTTCAAAAATGTCTTAAATATAATACTATCTCTTCCTGCAAGAATCTCTAAGATGGGCAATGTTAAAAAACTAAGCTCCTCATTTGAGAATCCCCAGAACTGGTATACCTTTCAAAAAAAAAATTTTTTTCTTATAAAGGACATTTGGTACACTCACAATTTCTTAAAGTCTGTCTTAAAACAATCTCTATTTTTAACACCCAGATTTTCTATATATATTAAGTTCATTTAATTTAAAATTAATGAATAGATATCTAGACACAATTTCTAAGAAAACAATAGACATAGTAATTTAACTCAGTTATTTACAGAACGAATTTTGCTAAATAATGTAAATATCATGGCTTAAACCTGACAGAACCTTTCTAATTATCAGCACTGCAGATTTCAATAAACTTTATATAAAACAAAGGATGTTTTCTGTGTGGAGTTACTAGGTAAATCTAAGA
The DNA here is from genome assembly GCF_000243295.1 of Trichechus manatus latirostris. Classification (NCBI taxonomy): domain Eukaryota; kingdom Metazoa; phylum Chordata; class Mammalia; order Sirenia; family Trichechidae; genus Trichechus; species Trichechus manatus. The sequence continues at coordinate 1,303,728 of NW_004444014.1, forward strand.
GCCAGAAACTAAGCATTTGACATGGTTAATAGTTTCATATTTATTATACTAAATGTCAGGTCAGAAGTCAGTGGCACTTACACGCTGGAAGACTGTTTATCACTCAGCTCTTCCAATTACATCAAACACTGATTAACCCAATGTGACTGGATTTTACTGCTATCAACTTTATTGTTATTTCAAGTGTATGCAAATCTTTTAAATGAGCACATATGCCAATGTGCAAAACAAATGAAATATAAATATTTAAGAGAATGAACAGAAATAGCTTTTAAGCATAAGGCACCCTGGCATTCAATTTTGAAGCTGTGTCTTTTCTTCACTAATTTTTCTTCTGTTATTAATAGTCTTCTATTAAAACTGTAGGCTTACAAATCATCTGGAAATTTCACATTGGTATAGGAAAGAAATGTCTGGTCAATGCAGTCTTTATAAGAAGAAGAAATAGCTTGTTCTGTGAGCAGCTACCATACTCTCAGACATGTTTCTCCCTTTTAGATAATTGACAAATCCTCTGAAGAAAAGGAGTAGGCCAAGTGCAAGAAATATCCATCAAAGCCAATACTGCCAGTTAAAATATCCAGTAAAATAATCAGAAAACCTGACATTAAGGATCGATTTGATCAATGAAAGACCAAATCCACAGATAGCACCATACCTTCCAGCTGTGGTATTGGTTATACAGAAGGATAAGCACAATATAAACCAGTTCAAAATAAATGCCACGAAAAACACCAGTATGAAGATGCCATCATTACCCACTCTAAGCTGGTCTGCATCCCTGAAGTCATCTCTTGGTGGACACTCCTGAATTCTTTGAGGTGTTTCTGCTGCTGCAGCTGCCACTGAAGCAGCTTTAGTCTTCTTAGCTTCATCATATGTAGGAAGAGAGGTAGCAACAGTGTACGGAGGTGGCACAGGATAAAACTCACTGTAAGCTTCTGTATCTGAAATTGTAGGTACTTCCACAGTAATACTACTGTAAGGTGGAGGAGAAGAGTCAGTTTCAAGTACCGGTGTTGAAGGAGCAGTCTGTACAATTTGTGGTGTTGGGTTTGAAGTCGATGGTTGCTCTATAGCTGATAATTCGGAATTATCCTCTTCATTGTGAAGCACCTGGTAGCAGCCAGTTCCTGGCTGGTGGAGATCCATCTGGCCAGGCTCAGAATTTGGCTTCTGAGCGGGTGAGGCCCCTCAGTGCTCAACACCCACCACTAATTTTTTTTTTTTTTTCTGGAAGCTTTCCAGATCAGCATGATCCTTCTAGCATTTATGAAATGACAAACATATAAGATTTGACATCAATTTTTGTCATACATCCAGATGTCCAGTGAAACCTGTGAGAACCCGACTTGATGGGCCTGCCTTGTTTTTCCAGGTCTTGCAAGTTTTCCGCTTTTGACAGGGTGCTGTCTTACCACTTTTCTATCGCTGTTTATTAGTGGAAAATATTTGAGTTTTCCTTCTCTGACAATCCAGTTTCCAACTTACACAGTTTCTGACTTTCTCAGGTTTTACTGTAACAGCCACAAAATACAAAGCCATTTTCTTAGAAGTTTCGTTTTTATTCCTCATTGCAAATTTACTCAGACTCCTAGCAGAAAATTCAGCAGAGGCAGGGCCAAGATGACAGCATAGTCAGATGCTTCCGGTGGTCCCTCTTACAGCAAAGACCCCAAAAAACAAGTGAATTGATTATATATGACAATCTAGGAGCCCTGAACACCAAAGGCAAAGTTGAGGAATCAGACTGAGTGGCACGGGGAGGGAGAGATGGTTTGGAAACAGCGAGGACTTGCCAGACCTGACCCAGTGGGAGCCAGAGCCCTTCAGCCCGGATCAGCTCAGGGTGCACAATGAGGCAGGCAAGCAACGGCGCTCAGGAGGTGTTTTCCACATCAGGAGAGATCCAGCGGCAGAGAGTCTACTTGGCCATCCAGAACCAGTGAGAAGCAGCCCTTGCATCTGGCCTAATGCATGGATCAAAAACACCCTGCTTTGGGGGAAAAAACCTCTCTCCCATTTACCTCCCTGCTCCCTGCTCTGCACTGGGTCCAGGATGGCTTCAGTGATTGCTGAGTCCCCTGGGCCAGAAGTAGGACCCAATACGTGCCCTGAGCCATTTTCCTGGCCTTGGAGAGGGAACAAATTAACAAACAGGGGAAGAAAATAATCTGATGGCTCCTCTAAGCCAGGAACTCAGGGTAGGCACAGCTCCTTTGCCTAGGCAAAGGTATAAGGGATCCACGGACTTTGAGTACCTTCCCCCTGCATAGACTTGTGTGGGCCCATTTCAACAGCATAGGCCCTCATTACTGCAATACAACAGGGTATATACCGGAACTCTAACTTGAACTGTTTCAGCTGTGAAGTGGCAGGTTCGTGACATTTGACACTGCTCTGCCCATTACGCAGGGTCTTCATTACCCACATCAGGGGCCTGAGGACTGGTGGCTCCACCCACGCCACCTAGCCACCTGCGACAGGGGTCCAAGAATAAGAGGTGCCCCCTAGTCCTTACAGCCAACAGCACTGGGTGCTCATAGTCCAGCTGCAAAACCCACCCACCTATGTGTTCTAGGAAACAGAGACATGCTTTCTTCCTGGACACTCAGGAGCAGCTGTCGGCCCCCTGCCTTGCTCAGCTTGTGTGCCCCTGCTGCAGCCAAATGCCTGTGCCTACACCAATCACCCATGCCTATCTGGACTGTTGGTGAGAGCTTGCACCACACACTTGGTGGCCAACTACCTAGATACTTGAGCTGAATCCATACAGGAGGAGTGGGTGAACTCCTGGGCTCACATACTAAGTGGCAGATCTGGCCACCTGGTGGCAGGATGTTGGAGCTTCAGGGGCAACAGTGATCGGGTTATCTCACATGAGCAGCCTATTTGGGCATATAGAAACAAAACAAAACAAGAATCTAGGACACAGTAAGCAAACATAAATATAATAACTTATTGATGGCTTGGAGACAACAGTCAATATCAAATCACACAAAGAGGCAGACCATGATGGCTTCAGCAAGCTCCCAAAATAAAGAATATAGAAATTTTCTGGAGGAAGAGAATTTCTTGGAATTACCAGAGGCAGAATACAAAAGATTAATATACAGAACTCATCAAGAGATCAGAAAGGAAATTAGGCAAACCACAGACCGAGCATGTCTTAGGCTGGGTTCTCTAGAGAAGCAAAACCAGTAAAGTGTATAAATATATATAGAGAGAGAGATTATATCAAGGAAACAGCTCACACAATTGTAGAGGCTAGAACATCCCAAGTCCGTGGATCAGGGTAGAGGCCTCTCCCAAGTCACACAGCTGCAGAAGCTGGCAAGCCCAAGATCAGCAGGTTGGCAAGCAGGGCTCCCGCTCACAGGCTGTGCAGATCGACGAATCCCGGGTTCGGCAGATAAGCTGACAGCTCAAGTCCCAAGAACAGGAGATGAGGTGACAGGAAGCAGCTGCAGGATCCAGAGAGAGCAAAAAGCCAGAATGTCTGCTTATATACAGATGCGGGCCACACCCCCAAGGAGACTCCCTTTCATCTGATTGGCTACTCACAGTATAGTCAATCATGGGAGTGATTACGTTAAAACACTGAGAATCATGGCCCAGCCAAGTTGACACACAATCTTAACCATCACACAGGAATAGAGAAACTTAAGGAGATTAGAGAAAAGCATAATGACAAATTTAACAACCTGCAAGAATCCATAGAGAGACAGCAATCAGAAATTCAGAAGCTGAACAATAAAATTTCAGAATTAGACAACTCAATAGAAACTCATAGGAGCAGAATTGAGGCAATGGAAGTCAGAATTAGTGAGTTTGAAGATAAAGCACTTGATACCAATTTATTTGAGGAAAAGTCAGATAAAAGGATTAAAAAAATGAAGAAACCCTAAGAATTATGTGGGACTCTATCAAGAGGAATAACCTACGAGTGATTGGAGTACCAGAACAGGGGGAATAACAGAAAATATAGAGAGAATTGTTGAAAATTTGTTGGCAGAAAACTTCCCTGATATCGTGAAAGATGACAAGATATCTATCCAAGATGCTCATCGAACCCCACATAAGGTAGATACAAAAAGAAAGTCACCAAGTGTCTTAGTCATCTAGTGCTGCCATAACAGAAATACCACAAGTGGATGGTTTTAACGAAGAGGAGTTTATTTCCTTACAGTAAAGTAGGCTAAAAGTCCAAATTCAAGGTGTCAGCTCCAGGGGAAGGCTTTCTCTCTCTCAGCCTTCTCATCAGTGTTCCCCCAGACTAGGAACTTCTCGGCGCAGGGACCCCGGTCCAAAGGACGCGCTCTGCTCGCGGCACTGCTTTCCTGATGGTGTGAGGTCCCCCTGTCTCACTGCTCACTTCTGTCTTTTATATCTCAAGAGATTGCCTCAGGACACAATCCAGTCTTGTAGATCCAGTCCTGCCTTACAAACACAACTGCCACCCATCCTCTGTTATTAACATCATAGAGGCAGGATTTACAACATATAGGAAAATCACACAGTACCAGGAATCGTAGCCCAGCCAAACTGATACACACGTTTTTTGGGGGACATAATTCAAACCATGACACCGAGATATATTATAATCAAACTTGCCAAAACCAAAGATAAAGAGAGAATAGACCAGCTAGGGATAAACGAAAAGTCATCTGCAAAGGAGAGTCAATAAGATTAAGCTCGGACTACTAAGCAGAAACCATGAAGGCAAGAAGGCAATGGGATAACATATATAAAGCTTTGAAGGCAAAAAACTGCCAGCCAAGAATTATATATCCAGCTAAACCGTCTCTCAAACATGATGGCGAAACTAGGGCATTTCCAGATAAACAGAAGTTTAGGGAATTTGCAAAAACCAAACCAAAATTACAAATACTAAAGGGAGTCCTCCAGTTAGAAAATCAATAACATCAGATAACAACCCAAGACTAGAACACAGGACAGAGCAACCAGATATCAACCCAGATAGGGAAGTCACAAAAATAAATCAAAGCTAAAGCACTGAAAATAGGGAAACAGAGATGTCAATTTGTAAAAGATGACAACATTAAAAAAGAGGGACTAAAAAATGTAGACATAGATTTTTCATATGGAGAGGAAGTCAAGGCAATATAAAGAAATAAAAGACTGGTATAAACTTAGAAAAATAGGGGTAAATATTAAGGTAACCACAAAGAAAACTAACAATCCTACAAGCCAAGTAAAAAACAACAAAATAGAAAGACTCAGCAAATACAAAATCACAACAATGAAAAAGATGAAAAGAAAATACATAAAGAAAAATGACTCAGCACAGAAAATTAAGTGGAAACACAGAAACTATCAACAACACACACAAAAAAACATCAAAATGACACCAATAAACTCATACCTATGAATAATTACACTGAATGTAAATTGACTAAATGCACCAAGAAAGACAGAGAGTGGCAGAATGGATTAATAAACACGATCTGTCTATATGCTGCGTACAAGAGACACACCTTTGACTTAAAGACACAAACAAACTAAAACACAAAGGATGGAAAAAAAAAGTATCAAGCCAATAATTCTCAAAAAAGAGCAGGAGCGGCAATGTTAATCTCTAACAAAATAGACTTTAAAATCCACCACAAAGGATAAGGAAGGACACAATATAATGATTAAATGGTCAGTACACCAGGAGGACATAACTATAATAAATATTTACCCACCCAACGACTGGGATCCAAAATACATAAAACAAACTCTAACAGCATTGAAAAGAGAGATAGACAGCTCCACAATAGTAGTAGGAGACTTCAACACACCACTTTTGGTGGAGGACAGAACATCCAAAAAGAAGCTCAACAGACACCGAAGATCTAAATGCAACAATCAACCAGCTTGATCTCATAGACATATACCGAACACTCCACCCAACAGCAGCCAACTATACTTTCTTTTCCAAAGCACATGGAACATTCTCCAGAATAGATCACATGTTAGGCCATAAAGCAAGCCTTAACAGAATCCAAAGCATCAAAATATTACAAAGCATCTTTTCTGACCATAAAGCCATAAAATCAATAACAGAAAAAGCAAGGAAAAAAAATTAAACCCATGGAAACTGAGCAACACCTTGCTCAAAAACTGCTGGGTTATAGAAGAAATTAAGGATGGAATAAAGAAATTCATAGAATCAAATGAGAATGAAAACACATCCTACCAGAACCTTTGGGAC
>NW_004444014.1:1310600-1312147 GCF_000243295.1 Trichechus manatus latirostris
CAGGTATGCAGGGATGGTTCAACATTAGAAAAACAATCAGTGTAATCCATCACATTAATAAAACAAAAGGCAAGAACCACATGATCTTATCAATCGATGCAGAAAAGGCATTTGACAAAGTCCAACACCCATTCATGATAACAACTCTCAGCAAAATAGGAATAGAAAGGAAATTCCTCAGTGCAATTCAGAGCATTTATACAAAGCCAACATCCAACATCATCCTAAACAGATAGACTTCGAAAGCATTCGCCTTGAGAATGGGAACCAGACAAGGATGCCCTTTATCACCATTCTTATTCAACATTGTGCTGGAGGTCCTAGCCAGAGCAATTAGGCTAGAAGAAGAAATAAAGAGCATCCAGACTGGTAGGAAAGAAGTCAAAGTATCTCCTTTTGCAGATGGTATGATCTTATACACAGAAAACCCTAAAGAATCCTCAAGAAAACTACTGGAACTAACAGAAGATTTCAGCAAAGTTTCAGGATACAAGATAAACATACAAAACTCAGTTGGATTCCTTTACTCCAACAAATAGAACTTCGAACAGGAAATCACCAAATCAATACCATTTACAATAGCCCCCAAGAAGATAAAATACTTAGGAATAAATCTAGCCAGAGACATAAAAGACCAATACGATGAAAACTACAAGACACTACTGCAAGAAACCAAAAGAGACCTGCATAAGTGGAAAAACATACCTCGCTCATGGACAGGAAGACTCAACATTGTGAAAAGGTCAATTCTACTCAAAGCAATCTACAGATACAAATCAATCCCAATCCAAATTCCAATGACATTTTTTAATGAGATGGAGAAACAAATCACCAACTTCATATGGAAAGGGAAGAGGCCCCAGGTAAGTAAAGTATTACTGAAGAAGAACAAAGTGGGAGGCCTCACACTACCTGATTTTAGAACCTATTACACCACCACGGTAGTCAAAACAGCCTGGTACTGGCACAACAACAGATACACAGACCAATGGAACAGAATTAGAATCCAGACATAAATTCATCCACCTATGAGCAGCTGATATTTGACAAAGGCCCAAAGTCCATTAACAGGGGAAAAGACAGTCTCTTTAACAAATGGTGCTGGCATACCTGGATATCCATCGGCAAAAAATTGAAACAAGACCCATACCTCACACCCTGCACAAAACTAACTCAAAATGGATCAAAGACTTAAATATAAAATCTGAAATGATAAAGATCATGGAAGAAAAAATAGGGACAAAGCCAGGAGCCCTAATACATGGCATAAAGAGAATACGAATGATAAGTAACAATGCACAAGCACCAGAAGAGAGACTAGATAACTGGGAGCTCCTAAAAATCAAACAATTATGCTCATCAAAAGACTTCACCAAAAGAGTAAAAAGATAAGCTACAGACTGGGAAAAAATGTTTAGCTATGACAAATCGATCAGCATCTAATCTCTAAAATCTACATGATACTGCAAAACCTCAACAACAAAAAGACAAATAACCCAATTAAAAAATTGGCAAAGGATATGAACAGGCACTTCGCCAAAGAAGAT
>NW_004444014.1:1313243-1325397 GCF_000243295.1 Trichechus manatus latirostris
GACCAGACTTAATGGTCTGGCTGAGACAGGAGGAACCCCAGAAAGCATGGCCCCTGGACTCTCTGTCAACCCAGAACTAAAACAATTCCTGAGGCCAACTCTTCAGACAAAGATTGGACTGGACTGTGGGATATAAAATGACACTCGTCAAGAGTGTGCTTCTTAGCTCAAGTAGATACATGAGACTAAATGGGCAGCTTCTGTCCGGGGGTATGATGAGAAGGCAGAGAGGGTCAGGAGCTGGTTGAATGGACAAGGGAAATCAGGGGTGGAAAGGAGGAGTGTGCTGTCACAGTATAGGGAGAGCAATTAGGGTCACATAACAATGTATGGATAAATTTTTGTATGAGAGACTAACTTGAATTGTAAACTTTCACCTAAAGTACAACAATTAAAAAAGAAAATTAAGGAAAAAAGAAAATGCAGCATTTACGGGGTTGACATTACAGCTGCTGGCAATGATCCTTGCTGGAAAGCAAGGGAGGGGTGTGTATGTGGGAGTGCCTGTGAAGCATCAGCTAGGCTCAAGAAATGTTGGGGTCGTTGTTTTTTTTTTTTTCTTTGTCTTTTTTTCTGATTTATGTAAAGTGTCGCTCTAGCCATGGGAACTTGGGGGAGAGAGCAACGCAAACTTAACATTTTGGCCCATTCGAACTCACCTTTGGACAAGTATAGGCCCTTTCTCGGCCCACCTGGAGGAGAGAACAAAAACCAAAGGCATCACCTTGGCTGAGCCTTTTTCCCTCCCTTTAGCCAAAGAGATCCAGCAAGCCAACTCTTCTGGGGCTGGATCTATCATTTTTACCTTTTACCTTTTGCAACACAGTAGTTCAGCAGCTATTTCCTACCTGTAGATACATCATCGCTTGTCCCTTCATTCTTCCTTTTTCCCAAACAATACTTTTGCCAAATTTCAGTGACTCAAATCCTTTGCTGTGGAGTCAATTCCAACCTACAGCGACCCAATAGAACAGAATAGAACTGCCCCACAGGGTTTGCAAGGCTGTAATCTTTACGGAAGCAGACTGCCACAGCTTTCTCCTGGAGCAGCTGGTGGTTTCCAACCGCCAATCTTTTGGTTAGCAGCCGAGCACTTAGTCATTGTGCCACCAGGGCCCCTTTCAGTGAGTCAAGGTCCATCTCTAGTCAATTTTGTGTATGATATGAGTTAGAGGGTCTAAGTTCATTTTTTTCTTTCACATGGATACCCAATTCACCCAGCATCACTTACTAAAAAGACCATCCTTTCTCCACTAAATTGCAGGGGCACCTGTCTTATAAACCAATACCACCCTCTCTTAATAACTGTAGTTTTATAATAATTCTTGATATCTAGGGGTTTTCAGTCCTCAGCTTTGCTTTTCTTCTTCAAGATTGCTTTGATTATTCTAAATCCTTTGTATTTACAAATAAATTTTAGAATCAGCTGGTCAATTTCCACATAAAATCTACTTGGATTTTAATTGGGGCTGCCTTGAATCTATTTGGGAAGAATTGACATTATAAAACCAATGAGTCTTCTAATCTATGACTATAGTATATCCCTTCATTTAATTATATCTTCTTTGTTTTCTTTCATCAATGTTTTACAGTTTTCTCTATAGAAATACTGCATTTTTTATTAGATTTATTTCTAGATATTTGATTTTTTTGATGATATTGTTTTGCTAATTTTATTTTATATTTTTTGCTAGTATATAGATATATTATTGGTTTGTTTATATTGAACATATATTCAGTACTCTTCCTAAATTATTAATCCTAATAATTTATCAATTCTTTTGGATTTTCTATATATAAATCACATCAGATGACAAAATGGTAGACAGTCACACAATACTGGGAATTGTGGCCTAGCCAAGTTGACACACATTTTTTGGGGACACAATTCAATCCATAACAGCCTATGAATAATGACAGTTTGTTTCTTCCTTTCCAGTCTTTATACCTTTTATTTCTTTTCCTTGCCTTAATACACTAAGACCTCCAGTACAATTGTGAAATAGGTGTGGTGAGAATGGACATCTTTGCCTTAATCCCAGACTCAGGGGGAAAATATTCAATATTTCACTATTAAGTATGATATGATCTCTAGGTTTTTTGTAGATACCCTTATCACATTAAGAAAGTTTTCTTCTTTTGCTAGTTTGCTGAGAGTTTTTATTATCAGCAGGTATTAAATTCTATCAAACTTTTTTTCTGTGTTGATTGAGATGCTCTTATGAGTATTCTCTTTTTTTTAAGTTAATATGGTGCCCTGTTTTAATATTAAAAAAAGAGAGAATACCCACATGATCACCTTTGAATTATGGTTTGGCGAAGAATATTGAATATACCATGGACTGCCAAAAGAATGAACAAATCTGCCTTGGAAGAAGTACAGCCAGAGTGCTCCTTAGAAGCAAGGATGGCGAGACTACATCTCACATACTTTGGACATGTTATCAGGAGGGACCAGTCCCTGGAGAAGGACATCATGCTTGGTAAAATAAAAGGTCAGCGAAAAAGAGGAAGACCCTCAAGATGGATTGACACAGTGGCTGCAACAATGGGCTCAAGCATAACAACAATTGTGAGGACAGTGCAGGAGCAGGCAGTGTTTTGTTCTGTTGTGCGCAGGTCACCATGAGTCGGAACCAACTCGATGGCACCTAACAACAACAATAGTGCCCTGGGACAGTTTTTATTGGAGCAGCTCCCACATACGGTAGGCTGTCCTCTGTGACAGTAGATATCAAAGTTTGCATCTTTGAACTACTTTGACCAGAAAAGGATCCTTTGAGCCCCTTGCCTCACTCATTCAAATCTTGTTGCACCACCATGCACCTGATTCTTGGGCACTTTAACTTTCTCCTGGATGTTGGTCCTTGTATTCCATTCCCGTCCTGTCCTTACCCTGTCCTCTATTCCTCAATCTATTCAGTTTCAAACCTTTGTGACAAAATTCAACCTCCCTGATTCTGACACGTCATTGGCAGACCAAATAACACAGCTCACACCTGCTCTCTGCTGCTTCCACACCATGGCCTCAGCTGTGCCAAGTTCTGTCCCTGGATTCCTGCCTGGCTTTAGCCTACCTGGCCACCACTCCTGCCAGGCTTGTTCCTGCTGCCTGGAAGGGAGGGAGCGGATTATGGGAACTGAAATAAAAATTGGTTCTGTTGTTGCTGATCAGCTAGGAAAGAGTTCATTGAATTCCCTGGCTGGCTCTATCACTGTTCAATCTGTGAGATTACAAGAGAGATTTCCTTATCTTGAGGTGCTTTGCAGTATTCTTTTTAGGTAAGAGATCCAAGAGGAACAGAAATGAGAGAAGAAGATAAAGACATAAGCAATATATTATTAATGGCTAGTTCATGTGATAAGGATGACAAGTTCTAGAAATTCAAGAAGTGAGAAGACACTGAGGGCTGGGGAAGTTGAGGAAGTGGTGATGAGGTAGAATTTGAACAGGAGGAAGAGCAACTCAGGTATCCTGCAAAGCATGAGCAAAGATCTGGTGGTGGGACTGGGGGTGGGAGGACAGTGAAGAGTCTATCTTGGGGGAGGAGGAGTGGTGGGAATGCTGGAGAATGAGGTAGGACAGGTCAGGGTGGGGATAGACTGAGGAAGGTCTTAAAGGTCAGGCAGAGGCATTTGGGACTTAATTCTGACGGGTATTAGGGAAACTTGGTAGCTTTGTGAGGAGAGGAGGAGCATGACGAAAGCAGTGTTTTGAGAAAAATCTGCCTAGAGCACCATTTTGCCGGAACCCCCCTTGGGAAAAATCTGAGAAAAAAATTAAGAAGAGCAACCTGATTATCAGTATGAAGCTGGATTAAGGGGTGGGGAGAGTAGGAGAAGGAAGAGGGACAGATATACCAAAATTTAAAAAGCATGAAAGGAAATTTGGTGATTGTAGTGGGCGTTCGTTATTTTTGCAACCCACCATCGACCCCATTTCAGTGAAAGGATCCCTAATTTCCTCTGGGCACTGCCCGCTTCCTCCATTCTGTTGGGTGTTTTGGATGGGGATTACATCCACTCTAGGAGTGGAGCTTGTGACCTGGGCCAAAGCTAATTAGTGCATTGTGTGCCCTGGCCCTGGTGAGATGAGAACATGACATTTCGGCCAAGGCTTGCCTAAGGATTTTTGTTGCAAATGTTAAGAAAGAGAGGTTCTGTTTCTTTTCCTGGAGGATAAGCACTTGGAACTGCCAGGTGCTACCATATGGTGCTTGAGAATGAAACCAACATGTCAAAAGATACAGTATCTGGTAACATGGTTTGAGCCATGAATCCAGCTGTGCATGAAGCAAGTACTAAGCCGGGACTTTTCAGTTAAGCAAACCAATTATTCTCTTTTTATGTTTAAGCCGATTTGAGTTGGTTGTTCTGTGTCTTACAACTGAAAGATTACTAACCAAGACTTGGACCAACTGGTAGAGTCCCTCCTTTGTACAGGTTATGGAGTTCCTAAATGGCAGGGCTGGTTTAGTGCACCAGGATCTTCCTGTCCAAAGCCAAACCTGACACCCATTAGAAGTGTTAATGCTGAAATGGATGTACTGGCTAATTTTATGTGTCAACTTGTCTAGGCTACTGTACCCAGTTGTTTGGTCAAACACTAGCCTAGATGTTGCTGTGAGGGGATTAGGTAGATATGATTAACATTTACAATCAGTTGACTCTAAATAAAGGAGATTACCCTCAAGGATGTGGGTGGCCCTCATCTAATAAGTCGAAGGCCTTAAGAGCAGAAACTAAGGCTTCCCACAGAGAAGGATTCTGTCTCAAGACTGTAATATAGATATCCTACTGGAGTTTTCAGCCTGCCTGGCCTATGGTCTTTGAACTTGCCAGCCCTCGTAATCATATGAGCCTATTCCTTAAAATAAATCTCTCTCTGTCCATACATATATATAAGTGTATGTGTGTGTGTATCCTATGGTTTTGTTTCTCTGGAAAATCTTAACAATACAGTAGATGACCATTGATGTGCAGGGAGGTGACAGAGCACGGATCTGAGTTTCGTGGGAGCCTCCATTCAGAGCTGGGGGGTGGGTTGAGGAGTGGGAGATGGGGTGGGGGATGGGCTGGGTGGGAACTCCTGATACATACTGGTGACATTGTTGTGTCAGTGGGCCCAGAAGCCCAGCCATGGCCTTAAATTAGCTGTGTGATGGTTTTAAAGATATGTCCATAAATTCTTTGATATTCCTTCCCTCAAAAGATGGAGTTTAATTTTTCACCACTTGAATGTGGGCTGGACTATTGACTAGTTTCTAGCAGATAGAATATGGCAGAAGTGATGGGATGTCACTTCTGAGATTAGGTTATAAAAATATTGCAGCTTCTGTTTGAGTTCTCTCTCTGTCTCTATTTCTCTGTATCTCTCTCTCTCTCTCACTCTTCTCTTGCTCAGGGGGAAAGCAAGTTACCATGCTGTGAGCGGGCCCATGAAGGAGAGGCCCACACAGTGATGAACCAAAGCTGCAGGCAAACAGCCATCAAGGAACTAGCCCACGACCAAGGAGTAGGCTTGGAAGCAGATTCCTCAGCCCCACCTGAGCCTTGAGAGTACTGTAGCCCCAGCCAACAGCTTGACTACAAATTCACGAGACATCCCGAGCCAGAATCACACAGCTCTTGAGTTCAACCCTCAGAAATTGTGTGAGTTAATAAATGCTTGTGGTTTTAAGCTGGTAAATTTTGAAGTAATCTATTTCACAGCAATAGATAACTAATACAAGCTGGGTGGGATAATTTCTTTCTTTCTGAAGTCAGCTTATGCTTGTAACAAGGGGGTAGATAGGACTGCTCCAAGGCTCTTATAATGATTGAAAAAGAAAACACTTCTGTGTTTCATTCATCTCTGGATGGGGAAGAATGCCATGGAAAGAAACGCACGAGAAAGCAATGGAAAAAACCCACAAAGGACATCAGTAGATATAGTTGCACAAACATGAAAACTGGGTCAAAAAACCTAATTAAATGAAAATCCAATTAATTCAATTAAGCCACAGGTAGGCCATGAGAATACAGGGCAAGACATATTTGCAGCAAAGATGATAAATTGATTTGAAAGATAACAAGACTTCTACAGATAAATAGGCAAGGAACAGAGACAATTCCCAAAAGAGGGCATAGCCTGAAAAACAAACATATGAGAAACCTGATAAAGTAGCGATCAGAGATGCAAGTTAAAACCATAATAAGATATTTTCAATGATCACATTAACAAGGATTATGGATGTTGCTATATAATGCTTTGAAAAGGCAGGGACAAGAGCACCCTGGTACACTGCTGAGAACACAGCTGATACAACTTTTCTAGGAAACAATTTGGCAATATACTTCAAAAGCCTTAAAAATGTTTATGTTCTTTGACCATGTAATTCCACTATGAAGAATTTTAACAAAAACTTATATAAAAGATATTTAACATAGTAATATTTCTAAAAGCGTCAGGGAAATGCTAAGTATTGGTATATCCACTTGATGGGGGCCTATGCAAACTTAAGAATTATATTAAAGAGTTTTCTTTTGAGTTTGTAATAAACTTACATGGTACAAATTCAAAGGTCCAAAAGGGCATAAAGTGAAAAGTAGATCTGTCTTCCTCCTATGGGGCCTTGGTGGTGCAGTGGTTAAGAGCTTGGCTGCTAACCAAAAGGCTGGCAGTTCAAATCCACCAGCCACTTCTTGGAAACCCTATGGGGGAGATTTGCTCTGTTCTATAGGGTCGCCATGAGTTGGAATCGACTCGATGGCAATAGGTTTTTTTTTCCTTCAGCCTATGTCCCCGGTCACCCAAATCCCCTCCCCAGAGGGAACCATTAAAAACACTTGTGTGTTTTTTTCCCCTCACCCAAATGGCAGTGTGTTTTGTATCTTGCTTTTTTTCACTTAATAATAAATCCCGGTGATCATTCCATATCAACACATAAAGAGCATCTTCATTCTTTTTTTCAATGCTTGAGTATTATTTCATTGTATAGATATATCACAATTTATTGAACTAGTTCTACACTGATGGACATTTAGTTGTTTCAAATCTTTTGCTACAGTAAGCATGCGTCTGTGAATAACTGTATACGTATTTCAGTTTGCACAGGTGAGAATATATTTGAAGAGTAAACTCCTTGACATGGAATTGTTGGGTGAAAAGATAGGTACATTTTAAATATTGATGGCATGGCCACAGTTCTCTTTACAGAGGTTTTCCAGTTTTTATGTGCAAGAGTGCCTGTCTGCTCACACCAAGGCCAGCACAGTGTGCTGTCAAGCTTTTTGTTAGGAAAAATGCGTTTAATTACCTTAGAAAAATGCTTATGAAATATTGTTAAGTTTAAAAAGCAAGACTCAAAATTTTACATACAGTAAGAACTTAACCATACAATTTTTTTTAATTTGAAGAGACTATGCAAAAATATTAGCAATGGTTATTGTAAATTGTCTTGATTATTTAAGGACAAAATATTTATCATAGTAATATTTCTAAAAGCATTAGGGAAATTGCTATGATAGTAATTTGCTGTGATAGTATTACTTAACTTTGTTAGTAAATATCTCCCAAACTGATTATAGACCTTTAGATATAGTACACATTTTACTTGTCTTTTTACTCACAGTACCTGTCCTGGTGATGAGCTTAACAAATATTTGGGGAATGAATAATACTTTCTGGCTGCATGGACAACCACTTGTAATTTGAAATCTTGCCACCAGGTGGAGAAAGAGAGTTAAAATCTAGGGATCTTTGGGGTTTGAGCCAGGAAAATCAAGCACAATGTACATTCAGAGCTTGTAAGACTTTCTAAGACTTTCAAAATGATACAGGTATTAAAATTAAAACCTTACAATTAGCACTGTATTGAAAATATTTGTTCCAAATACTTAAAACTCCAGGAAAAATCTTGGTTCTGTCTTTGGCTCTTGAACCTCCCTCATCTCCCCAGTTAGCACTATTTCTTACCGCTCCTGCAGTAGAGGGTCAACGAGAGAGAAGACCCTCAAGAGGCAGACTGACACAGTGGCTGCAATGATGGGCTCAAGCATAGCAGTGATTGTGAGGATGGCGCAGGATCGAGCAGTGTTTCATTCTATTGTATAAAGGGTCCCTATGGGTCGGAATCAACTCAATGGCACCTAACCACAACAATCTGCAGTTTAGCCTGTCTTTCTGGTGCCCTCCATGGCCTCTGCTGTCCCCTAATGGTAATGCCAGGTGTCACTTCCTTCCCTCTAACCTTGCTGCTTTCCAAGGAGATGAACAGCCAGATAAATTGATGCATGGCGTTGGAGCTACCGAGGACCGGAGGCCAGAGCTCCATCTTAGTAGTTGTGGATGACTCTGGGCAGGATATCATCACAATAGGACTGGGGGTGCTATTACTGGGCAGAAGCTTTTAGATGTTCTTCAAATTACTCCAACAATCGTCCTCTCACTGTGTTGGTATCTAGCTAGAACCTGCTCAAGAGGCAAATGCTTGCCTTTCTAGGCCTGGGATTGTTCACTGGGCATGAATACTCAGTCTTGGTACCCTTGACCTTCACCTACCCCCTCCTTGAGCACCTACTGTTTGCCCAAGGTGGATCTGCCATAGGAATGACAATCTGTTTGGCTCTGGCCCTGTTTAGAAGAACAGAGCTCTAACCCTGAGCCCTTCATCCCTTAAATAAGCTGTGATCTTGGACAAGTCAATCAGCCTCTCTGGGTTCAGGATGGGTAGCATGCGGCAGTACTCAGTCACAGAGCTCTGTTTTACTCAAACCAGGGATGGGTCTGACTTGCCTTGGGGTTACCTTATGAGGGTAAAGAGTGGAGGTGGGGGAAGGAAGCTCGGGGCTCCTAATGCTGGAATGGGATTAGGTCTTGAGGTTGGGGAGAAGGCTGAGGATGAGCTGAGCTCCTGGGCCTTGTGTAAGGACCCCACCTAGCGACGTAGAGTCGAGAGGAAACAGCATCAATGACCTTTCCAAGACATTTCAGACTAAAACGTGCTCCTGGGGTTTATCTGGAGCAGGAGCACCTGGGGCAGTGCAAGCGACTCGTTGAAGTGTCTGCCTACACCTCAGGCGAGACAGTGATAGCTAGCTGACGCGCCGGGATCCCAGGCTGTCGGAAGCAGGAGTGGTTTAGGACCCGGGGCGGGCCTCCCTGCTGTTTGTGGAACTCAGAAGTTGTGGCTGCGAGCCCGCAGACTGCGACAGTCGGGCCTCCCAGGCGGTCCCGCCTGCTACACCGACTCTCACTGCTCCGACTGCCCCTCGCCGGCCATGAAGGGCTCACTGTTCAGAGGAAACTTTTGGGTAAGTCGGCCGGGCGGACAGCTGACCGTCAGGGTGGGGGTCGTGCACCGGCGGAGGCCCGGGCTCGGCGCCACTCGGTGACCGCGCGCGGCCGGCTTTCGGGGGTTCGAGCGCGGCGGGGTCCGGTCCAGCGGTCTGCGCGTCCGCTCTCGGGCCGGCCCGTGTCCGACCTCTAGACGGGAGAACCTGCGGTCCCCCTGCGCCCCGGCAGCGGACTCCGGGCGCTGGTGGAGCCGGAGCCACGCCAGAGTCAGGACATCTGTCTCACCTCACAGGTGAGGAATCCGAGACCTAGAGGGAGGAGTGACCCGTTTGGGGAGAGTTGCGGGTGTCCCGAAGGCTGCGCCGGGAGCGGAGCGGTGGGTCCTGGGGGGCGCATGTGAGCTCCGCCCGACTGACAGCGACAGTCACCCCTGGGGATCACTTCTACGACTCCGAGTTTTCTTCTCAGACTCTAGAGGAGTTCCCTTTGCGGAAGCTTCGGCCCCTGTCCAGCAGCCGGGTTTCCTGAGCCCCCTCCCTAGGTCATTGCCCAGCCCAGTTGCGCGCCGTAGGGAGGTCGGAGGTGTCGGCACCGCGGGTAGGAGGCCCTACAAGCTGGTGGGGTCGTCCCAGGCGGGAGGCAGCAGGTCTGCCAGTCCCCACTTCCTCCGTCCTGCCCTCTTCCCTCCTGTCTTCCCACTCCCAGGTGCCTGTCAAGGGTTCCATACCCCCCTATCCCTTTAGGACAGGATCAGGAAGCTGCATACCTCAAAGTTGACCCTTGACTGCCAAAGGGCGGCGGCTGTTTGCCCGGGATCCTTCTCCCCTCCCTCTCCTCCTCCCATTTAGCTTCACAGCAAATTAGCAGGTCTCTCTCCCCCACAGTGGGCTGCTAGGGCCAGAAAACTGGCTTCATGGCCTCAGGGACACAGTTTAGACACTGCCTTGTGAGGTCCGTTTTCCTGGGGTTCTTGAGGTTCTCCTGGGACACTGCCCACCTGTAGGGCCAAGGCTGTGGCAGCTTCACAGAGAGGGTGAATGACCTCACAGCTGGCCCAGCAAGAGGCCTGGAAATTCCTGGGGTACAATATAGGACTTTGGGCCCTTTGACAGTCATTGTGGGAGAAAGCAGGGCAGGGTGAAACACCTTTCCCTCCTCAAATGTAACAGCCAGTGGCACATTGGGTTTTCAGATCTTGTCACCTCTTAGGGAAGTCTTTCCTGATCGTGCACAGTAGGCCCTGTTACTTGCTCACACCGCGCACTTTCTGTCCTTTGATAGCATGTGTCGGTTTTGAATTTGGGAGCCTACAAGCACGTGTGCACCTTGTGAACAGGTAGTGTGCTTGCTCTGAATGCCCCTGCCCTGGCACAGCCTGGCACCCGGGGGTGCTCACCAGACACTTGTTGAAGTGGGTCAGTAAGGCCGGCAGGGCATGTGTCGGGGCGAGAGCCGCTGCCTCCATCCTCAGAGGGTTCACAGGCCACTGGAAGGCAGCCCTCAGCTGTACCTGACACATACTGGCAGGAATAGCTGGGGAGGGGGCAAAAATGAGGTCTGGGTTGGGAGTTAGAGGTTGGGTGAAAGTCCTGCAGAGACAGCTTTCTGGGCTTAGATATTCAGAGGTGCATCTGAGATCCTGAGAGATAGTCCTAGCTTGCCAAGGTATCTCCCACCTCTAATTTCCCGTGACCCTTTATGTCAAATAATAAAAACAGTAATGACTAACATTACTGCCCATCGACTCGGTTTCAAGCACTGTTCTAAACACTTTAGATGCACTACTCACCTAAGCCTCACAACGATGCCTTACTATCACATTTTACAGATAAGTAAACTGAGTGGCAGAGAGGTTAAGCAACATTCCCAAGGTCCTAGAGCTATTACGTAGCAGAGCATGACTCTACTCAGTCTAACTTCTCACTAATGAGGCTGGCGCTGAGTAAGAACATCCCCGTCTAGCTGTCTGTATGGCTCCTTTGGCACTGTCAGAGGCAGATGGTGAGTAGACATTTGAGTCTTCGTGTGAATATGGCTTCCTCCTCCAGCTACAACCATGAGCTCCTGGAGGGTAGACACTGGGTGTTGCCATCAGCTGAAGCCCCAGCGCCCGATATAGTGCCTTGTGTATGGATGCAGGAATCAGGCACGCAACGCAGCCAGCCAGGGCTTGGGAGAAAAGGGGCAGAAGGGAAGGTTGGAGACCTAAGGGGCACCTGCTAGGCTTCACACTCTCAAAGAGTAGGAGAGGCAAGGCTGGTGATAGAACAAAGGTGATGGCAATAACTTTCGTATTTCAGGGGTAAGAGAAGATTGTGGTTAAATAAACTAGAAAACTTTGTAAATACGAGTGACTTTTGGTTTATTAAATTTAATAAATATTTATGAAATGCCTTCTCTGTATAAGATGCTGTAATGGATGTAGCATTTGCAGGGGTAAGACCACCACCTGTAGCAAGCTTAGTTAGATGGTAGATCCCTCATGAGGAAGCAAAGCGCAGAGGGTGACCTTGAATGTATGACCTCAAGAAGGTGGAAGAGGAAGGGGCTGGGAGCGGGGAGAGTCCATCAGGGGTCAAAAAGCTGTCTGGGCCAGAGGTAGAGAGGGTCTGTTCCAGGATGGAGACCATGAGGAGGAGGAAAGAGGGGGAGATGGGTGAGAGAAATGGCAGAGAGAAAAGAGGTAAAAGCAACAGGACAAGACAACCGATTGCAAGTGAACAGTGAGGAGAAGAAAGGTGACTCCCAGGAGGCCCTGCGTCAGGTGAACTGGAGGATGAGGTGTGGGACCCAGAAATAAGGAAGTCAGGAGGAGGAACTGGTTTGTGGAGAGAGAAGGAGGAGGAAAAGCCAGAAGTGATATTAAAAATACAGAAC
>NW_004444014.1:1327632-1328832 GCF_000243295.1 Trichechus manatus latirostris
GGGCACGAGGGAGCACTGAGCATCATGACATATGAAAGTATCATCAGTGACATGCGGAGGCTCTGTTGCCCTGGTTTGAATCCTGGTTCTGCCCTTTACTCTCTGGGTGACCCCAGGCAGGTTACTTCAACCCCTTTAGCCTTAGTTTTTCCATGTGTAAAAATAGGGATAATAACAATGCCTACCCCATAGGACTGTTATGAGGATTAAATGAGAGAGTTTAGTATAGTGCCTGGCACATAGTGACTGCTTGTAATTGTCATTATTATTATCGTCAGCAAGTAGGTGACAGTTAAAGAAAGTGGGTGATGGTTAGTCAATGGGAAAGAATGAAGAGATAAGAGGTCCAAAACGAAGCCCTGTTGGTGAATGCCTTACTTAGACAGGAGGAGAAAGAAGGCCAGAGACAAAGAGACAGAGAGGTAGAGATACAACCAGAAAAAGGTCATTACAGGCCCAAGGGAGGAACATTTTAAGGAAGTTGAGGGGCCCATGGTCAAGTTAGGTAGATGTTCCTGAAAAATTGTAAGTCAATACATTCTTTATAAATAATCTTATTCGAATGCCCATGAAAATGTTCATTTAAAGGAACCTGTTAGTGGATCTGTTTGAAAAGGGAATAATCAGTGTTCTTTAAAACTGGGGTTGGCCCCAATCAATTTACCTGACATGGTGCATACCTGTGTGTGTTCTTCAACCCTTCCCCAGGCTAGGTTGTTCGTGGCTGTTGTTTTGTTAAGCAGTGCTGTGTAATTTCTCTTGGTTAACTTTGATGGTACCTCATCAGAATCAGGGCTTTTAACCAGTTTATTCCAGTTTGACCCCCCTGCTAAGAATTTGCATTTCCACCCTGCAGACGCTGAATCAGAATCTACATTTTAACAAAATCCCCAGGTGATTCTTATGTATATGTAAGAACCAGAATGAACTGGTTCAAAGCGCTGATCAGAACAAGACAGTTGTCATGGGTATGGTTTCCAGAGCCCCAGGGACATGGCTGGGCCACAATGGAGGAAAAATTCCAATCTTTGGCGTGATAAGATCCAGATGTCTTTCAGATGTGGGCGTGATTTGGCCCAGGTGTCTATCAGTTATGGACATGCACAGGTGACTGTAGAACCTGTTCCAGAAGAGGTAAATGAAAGCAGTGTCTTCCCACCCCAGGGGATTTTCAGGCTCCTCACTTGGGTGTGGAGCCCT
>NW_004444014.1:1330729-1332636 GCF_000243295.1 Trichechus manatus latirostris
CTGGTGATTTTCCAGGTCTGAAGCACAGCTGTCATCCTGGGGCTTCCCTTCAGTGCTCTCTTGAGTTGGCTTCACTGTTTTCCAGATCCCATGTCATCTAAACAGTACTCTTAAAAACATAAATCAGGTCATGTTGTTCCCTGGCTTAAATTCCTCCAGTGGAATCCAAATGTCTGACATTGGCCAACAAGGCCCTGCCTGATCCAGCCTACCCTCCTTTCTGAACTTATTACCTACCATCTCCCCTCACTTACTCTACTGCAGCACTCCTACATCAATTACTGAAAGCCAAATAATGAATTCTTGTTTCCTACTAACTGATTAGCTAACCCTGCCAGCTGTTCCCACAGTATCCTGTGTGCTCCCTCTCAAAACACACACCCACAATACTGCTTCCCCATCAGACTGTGAACCCCATGAGATGTGTTTTATTCACTCAGCACTGTATCCCCAGCACCTAGCACGGTGCCTGGCATGTAGCAGACACTGAATAACCATCAGAATGAATGAATGAACAAATGAAGGAACAGGGAGAGACATGTGTGACAGTGAGTGGAGGTTGCTTACTCAACTGAACTCATCTTTGCACTCCCTTCAGTGGGAAGTGTCATTGTACTCTTTTTAAAGAACCTCTTCCGCTATGACCACTGGTGGTCTCATGCTTGGAAGAATGACATTGCCAAGGATGGACTCTGACTCCATGTTGTTGTTAGCTGCTGTTGAGCCAGCCCCCGACTCATGGCAAACCATGCACAATGGAACAAAATGCTGCCAGGCCCTGCACCACGATTGGTTGCAGATTGGACTATTGTGATCCATAAGGTTTTCATTGGCTGATTTTTGGAAGTAGAGTGCCAGGCCTTTCTTCCTAATCTCTCTTAGTCTGGAAGCTCCGCTGAAACCTGTTCAGCTTTATAGCAACACACAAGCCTCCACTGACAGATGAGTGGTGGCTGTGCATTAGGTGCACTGGCCAGGAATTGAACCTAGCTCACCTGCATGGATGGCAAGAATTCTACAAGCCCCGTACCTGAGAAGGGGCACAATACCCAAGTAAGGAGCAAAGTCCACACACTTTGTGCTGACTACTTGGTGAGAGACCTTGGGACTAACAGAGAAAACATGGCAGCTCATTTAAGAGAGGAAGTTTCTTTCCCATTCATTCAGGCAGTTCAGCTCAACACACATCTATGATGCGCTAGGTGTTAGCCTTGTGTAGCTACTATGGGGCCACAGAGAGACGGACACACGGCATCACTCTTTAAGGTTATTGTCGACTCAAGGAGATGAGTCTCACGTGAAGTTTTAAAATAATTGTTTTTAAAATTAAAACAACAAAATTAAGGAAATCTAAAATCTATTATTAGTAATTTGGTACTTTTTCTAATTTAAGCTCCCAACTCATGATGACCCCTTGTGTTACAAAGTAGAATTGCCCCATAGGGTTTTCTTGGCTGTAATCTTTACGGAAGCAGTTCACCAGGCCTTTCTTCTGCAGAACTGGTGGGTAGGTTTGAACCACCAACCTTTCAGTTATCAGCCAATGGCAAACCGCTGATACCACCCAGGCTCCTTTCCATACATAGTTGTAATCATAGTGTGTGTATTATTTTGTATTGCATTTTTTCAATTAAAATATCATAAGCTTTAAAAAAATTGCTTTTTCCTAACAATTATTTTAAAACATATTATATGATGTAACTCTTTTCTTTATGTTTGACGTGTATATAATTTCCAAAGTCTTCTATAATAAATAATGGTGTGATAACACATTTTCATTCCTGTAGGGTTTTTTTTTTTTTTTTTAATGGTTTGGGTTCTTTATTAAGCATCTAGTTCTGGAAACTCATGAAAGAACTTGGCCCTGTCCAGCCAAATTTTATTATGTTTCTCTAATTAATAAAATC
>NW_004444014.1:1332972-1336124 GCF_000243295.1 Trichechus manatus latirostris
AGGTAGGATGTTTTAAAACTTCGACATGTAGAACCAAACTGATTTCCTAAACCTGTTGCCGCCGAGTAGATTCCGACTCCCAGCAACCCTATAGGACAGACTAGAACTGCCCCATAGGGTTTCCAAGGCTGTAATCTTTATGGAAGCAGACTGCCACATCTTTCTCCTACAGAGTGGCTGGTGGGTTCGAACTGTTGACCTTTTGGTTAGCAGCCAAATGCTTTAACCACTGCACCACCAGGGCTCGCTTGAAGGGGCTTAGACGTGCTGAATTTCTATGGTTTTCAGACACATGTGGGCTCCTGGCCACTTCTAAGCCCGTCAATTCAAACAGCTATTCTTTAAGTAGAAAAACTAGTGCTCAGATAGGAATGGAGACTGAATGCTGTGGGGCTAGAGTGAGAGGAAAGACCTCAGGGACTCTTAGCTGGCAGTTCATTTTGCATCCATCACTCAGCAAAACCAAGCCAGGAAAGTTAACTAGGCTCCTGCCTCTTAGAGGACAGCTGAACTATCAAGTGTTTTACTTAGGCATGACTTTCAAGTAGAAGTGGACAAGGAGCCCTGGTGGCGCAGTGGTTAAAGCTATCAGCTGCTAACCAAAAGGTAGGCCGTTTGAACCCACCAGCCACTCCACGGGAGAAAGATGTGGCAATCTACTTCTGTAAACATTACAACCTAGAAAACCCTATGGCAAAGTTCTACTCTGTTACACGGGGTTACTATGAATCGACTCCAGGGCACACAACAACAGCACACCTTAAGCAGCCTATTAAAGCATCCTTCCAGCTCTGTGCCGCACCCTCCCTTTGAGGCATTCTGCAAATACAGATTTCCCCATCTTGTTGCATGCCCAGTGCTATTTTAGCACTTTTTAGGGACTAGTACCCCCTGGCACACACCCAACAGGCCCTGCCCCCAGTCTTGCTCTGTTAAACCACTCCTTGTAGCCTGAGGAGCGTAGGTCATCCTGTTTCCACTTAGTGTCTGTGGGACAAAGAACTTAGTTTGGTCCTTTGACTCTGATTTCTGAAAACAGTCTGAGCAATTTAGGTGCTCTTTGTCTTTCTAAAATAGCCGGGCAAGTAGGGGTTACACTGGCCCTATACCTGGAGAACTAACTTCCGGAAGAGATGGGAGCCTGATGTAGTCATGCATATTCATTTATTGGCTCCATTATAACTATGCATTAAGGCCCAAGTCATGCATACTCATTGAGGTCTCAATGACTAAGGGACCTGGGACCTTGGAGCACTCTGTCTTTGGGGCCTCATGTATTGGTGAGGGTATCTCTGCACAGGAGAGAGCGTGGTACGTCCCAGGGGAAAATAGAAGGCTCATGGTACCCCAGTGCTCCCAGACCTTGCCTGATGCGTCTCTACGTTTGTATCCTTCCTGGTTATGATAAATGGGTAACTGTAAGTATAAGTAACTGTTCCTGTGAGTTCTGTGAGCCCTACTATCAAATTATCAAACCCACCAGGGGCAGTGAGAACCAGCAGAGAGGTTGGCGTTTGCCTATTTGGCAGGGGCTGGAAAGACAGAGTCCTAACTTGTGGAGACCCACCTCTGGGTGGTTAGGGTCAGACAGAGAAAGTGCCACATGGGTGGCTGGTGTCAGGATGATGATGTGGAAAAGTAAGGATATGACTTATCTTCACATTTTAGAAATTAGCCTTATGTTGACTATTATTCATACAGTGTCACACATATGTGTTTGTCCTTTAACAAGAGCATGGACCCCCTGAGAACAGAGCTCAATCTTCTGCTGACTTCATAGGTCCACAGAGATCTTTGCCTCCTGCAAATGTCCCTGCTCTGAAGGGTTCCTTTACAAGGACTAGCAGATGGACTCGGAGTTAAATATTGAGTAAAAATCTGATCATAGAAAAGCTAGGAGAAAAATAATTGAATATTTATCAAGCTTTCAGAGAGGGTAGGGGTTTTTAAACCTGATGTTAATGGATGAAATCACAAAAGATGGCTCAATAAACTTAATTGTATAAAGGTTTTTCAATATACTCATATACATGTTTAGGTATAGTTATCATTTTCCTATGGGAACTGGACTAGGGGTCCAAAAAGACCTAAGTTCTCAGGGATAAAAAGTATCTACTTCCAGCCTTTGACAGCACGCCTGCTGATGGCCAAATCTGGGCACTGTTGACCAGCCCTGTGGGCTGTCTCTCCTAAGCTCAGGCTCATCTACCTGTTCTGTGTTAGCATCTGTCCAATCCAGATTCCCTTCTAATTCCTGCCCCTAAGAGTGGTCAGCCTTCACTCTGACCAGTCACAGTGCAGCAGGCCTCTCTCTGGCTGACACAGCTGGTATTGCCCTTCTCTGGGCAGTACAGATGGGGAGTCTGTATGAATGGCCTTGGTGCTCCTCCCAGGTGCCCTCAGCTCTAAGTCAAAGGAAGTAGGCACCTGCCTGCAATCCACATGGTCCTGCTCTAAACTGAAACGCCCGGGGGAAAGGGCTCAGTACACTAGAACCCTATCTTCTATCAGAGAGCAAAGAAATGAGTCCTGTGGGCAGAGTTTGAGAAGGGGAAGTTGGAAGCCTCCAAAGCCCAGGGGACCGAGAGAGGCAGAGTGTACGAAGACCATAGTCATTTAGAGGGAATTGTGATTGATTAAGCAGAAAAGAGAACAAGAAGTGGGGAGAGGCCACCAGCCAAGAACAGCTACAGCCCTCCCACCCTGGCTATGTATTATTTGATGTTTACATCCTATTCTATCTCTGACTTAAGTGAGTGACTTGTCCAAAGCCACCCAGCTAACCACTCTAGGCTTTAGTTTCCTGTTGTGCAATGAGGATAATAATATCTGTCCAGCCCAATCCTAGGACTATAATGGCCTCAATGATAAAATAGGTTACAGTTGTGTTAGGGAGGGGAATTGTGGGTAAGGCAGTAGTATGTCAGTATTATACTGTATTTACAGTTTAATTAATAATAAAAATTGAGATAATGATGAAAATGATTAGTGGAAATCACTTTTAAAAATTCAAATTATTAGAACAAGTGAAATAAAGTCCATATTCCCTAAAATTTATGCTTTAAAATAGCAACAGGAAAGATATTTATAATATATTAAGTTAAAAAGACAGTTACTAAACAATCTGTAAAATAAGACCTCATGTTTATTTT
>NW_004444014.1:1336732-1367525 GCF_000243295.1 Trichechus manatus latirostris
GTTCTTCAAGCAGAGAGAACCTCCTGTGGGTACGATTAACATTTGTTTTTAATTTTCATTAGTACTTTTAAAAAGTGGAGTTCCTGGGCGGTGCAAATGGGTAACGTGCTCAGCTGCTAACCAAAAGGCTGGAGGTTCGAGTCCACATAGAGGTTACTTAGAAGAAAGGCCTGGCAATCTACTTCTGAAAAATCAGTCATTGAAAACCATATGCAGCACAGTTCTACTCTGACACGCGTGGGGTCGCCATGAGTTGGGGTCAACTTAATGGCAACTGGTTTTAAACAGTAGCAATGCAACACATGTTCATTGTAAAGGAACAAAAACGATGCAGATGTGTATATAGTAAAAAAAAGAAAAATTAAAAGTCCCTCTCTCAGGCCCTCCAATCCCAACTTCCAGAGGTAATTACTTATAGAGGATTTTTTCAGAGGTTTTTCCAGGTGCACGTAATCCTATACACATATCCTTGTATAGCTTGTCAGTATAAGATTTTGAGGAAGTATGTTTATTATCATGTTAAAGAAAGGCAGGTTATAAAGCTGTCCCTTCCCCTGTCCCTGATTTTTGTATTTTTAAAAAGCATGTAAATGGAAGTTATCTCTGATTTTTGAGATTATGGATGATTTCAATTTTCTTTTTTTGCTAAGGTTTTCATTGTGGAAAATAACCCCCTTCATCCCTGCTTTCCACCTAGAAAATTCCTCCTCAAGGCTTCCAGAGTATCCCGTTCTATGAGGCCTCATCTTACCAGCCCTGGCAGTGGTTCTCCCTTCTCTGTGTTCACACAGGGATCTTTTTATACTTCCGCCATGACACTAATTACACAGCGTTATCCTTGAAGGTTCAGTGGCACAGGCTTTGGCACTGGGTGGTTCTGTATTTGAACCCCTGCTTGGCAATGCTATTGCTGTGTGGCCTTGGGCAAGTGGTGTAGCCTCTCTGAGTCTCTGTGTCTGCATCTGAAACATTTGGATGATGATACCTGTCAGGGTTAGGGTGAAAAGACCTACCTTTAATGAGTATCTGAAGAGTACCTAGTTTGTGCTAGGCACAACACCAGATTTTGGGGCGCTTGTGTCCTAATGTAAGGAGCCCTGGTGGCACAGTGGTAAAGGTTGTCAGTTCAAACCCACCAGCCACTCTGCGGGAGAAAGATCTGACAGTCTGCTTCTGTAAAGATTATAACCTTAGAAACCCTGTGGGGCAGTTCTACTCTGTTCTATAGGGTCAATGTGTGTTGGAATCGACTCAACAACAGTGGGTTTTGGTATATCCTAATGTATGTTTGGTAAAGTAGAGCATCAGCAAAAATGAGGGAAACCTTCAATGAGATGAATTGACACATAGCCACAACAATGGACTCAAACATACTAAGGATCATGAAGATGGCACAGGACCAGGCAATGTTTTGTTCTTTTTTACATAAGGTCGCTATGAGTTGGAGCCGACTCCATGGCACCTAACAACAACTACAGCATCCTAATGTGTGAGACTAACAGTGACCAAATAAACACACCATGCAACTAAGGATCTTGGTAATTTCAGTGAAGGAAATAATTGGGTGTATGAGTTTCCTATTGCTGCTGTAACAAATTACTGCACACTTAGTGGCTTAAAACAAAATGAACAGATTCTCTTAACAGTTGTGTAGGTCAGAAATCTCACACTGGGCTTAAATCAGGGTCTGCAGGCTGTATCCCTTCTGGAGGCTCTAGGGGAGAATCAGTGCCTTGCCTTTCCCAGCTTCTAGAGGCTGCCTGCATTCCTTGAGTTGTGGCTCTCTTTTATCTTCAAAGCCAGCAATCATATCATTTGCTTCTCAGACTCTGTTAAGGACCCTTCTGATTACATAGAGCCCACCTAGGCAATCCAGGATAATTGCCCCCATTTTAAAGTCCTTAATTTAGTCACATCTGCAAAGTCCCTTTGCCATGTAAGGTAACATATTCATAAATTCCAGGGCTTAGGACTTGGAGTCTTTTGTGGGGGCATTACTCTGCCTACCACATATGGTGGTTGGATGGTGAATAAGTGGGTGTGTATATGGGCACAGAGTTGTCATAGGGACTTTTCTGAGGAGGTGACACTTGAGCTGAGATGTGAAGCATAAGATTGAACCAGCTAGGCTCAATGGCTAGAAAACGGAGGAGAGACAACAGTGAGGTTGGAAAGGGCTTGTCATATATGACGAACAGAAAGACCAATATGGCTTCAGCAGGAAACAGGCACATGGCTGAAAATCAGTTTGAAAAAGCCAATTTGGTGAAACGATAAAGTCACTAAAAACTTGTTTCTACTAAGTACCTAGAAAGTTAAAGCATGGGTGATTTTAATAACTTTAAAGCAAATTAATAGACTTTGTTTTTTAGGCAGTTTTAGGTTTACAGAAAAATTGCAAAAAGTACAGAGAGTTCCCTAAACTCCCTCTTCTCCTCCAGTTTCCCTATTATTCTGCTATTATTAACATCTTAATTTTGTATGGCACATTTTTCACAATCAAACCAATATTGATACAGTATTAACTGAAGTTCACAGTTTATTTAAGTTTACTCTGTGTTGTACAGTCCTATGGATTTTCACAAATGCATAATGTCATGTGTCCACCATCGTAGTACTTCACTGCCATAAAAATGTCCTGTGCTCCATCTATTCATCCCTCCCCCAGAACCTCAAGCTCCTGGCAGGCATTGGTCTTCTTACTGTCAGTCTAGTGTTGCCTCTTCCAGATGCCATGTAGTTGGAATCATACAGTATGTAGCCTCTTCAGATCGACTTCTTTCACTTAGCAATATACATTTAAGGTTCCTTCACGTCTTTTCATGGCTGATAGCTCACTTCTTTTTATCACTGACTAATATTCCACCGTATAGATGTACCACAGTTTGTTTAACCATTCGCCTATTGAAGGACTTCTTGGTTGCTTCCAATTTTTGGCAATTGTGAATAAAGCTGCTATAAACATTCACGTGCAGGTTTTTGTGTGAACAGAAGTTTTTAACTCAATTTAGTTTCAGTGAATTAGATTTATTGGTCTAGCTCAGTCAAATGTCATTTTCACAGGTGTTTCACATCTAAGACACCTGAGCACTCTTTTGTGCTGAAAATTTATGCAAGACGTTTGCTGGACCAAGCTGGGAAGGAAATCAGTAAACTAGAGAAGGTGAACAGACAGTGGACTTAGATAAAAATTTATGGGAAGAAATACTTCCTATAACTTGCTTCTAAAACCCTGACATTTAAGACACAAGTGTCTAAAATTTGAATACATACAACATTCTCATTCCCAAAGTCATGAATCCAAAATATAGAAAATGCAAAATACACTTGAACTTGAACTGACCTCAGTGAAATGGCAGTGGTAAAACTAAAAATAAACAACCTAAAACTTAACTAAATTTAAATTAAAACGTCGAAACAAACCCTCCAGGACA
Source organism: Trichechus manatus latirostris (assembly GCF_000243295.1). Taxonomy (NCBI): domain Eukaryota; kingdom Metazoa; phylum Chordata; class Mammalia; order Sirenia; family Trichechidae; genus Trichechus; species Trichechus manatus. The sequence goes on from NW_004444014.1 coordinate 1,340,167, forward strand.
ACACATATTGTTGCCAGTTTTATAAAATGTAAATAAAAATGAGTAGAAACAAGAGTTGCATATTTCAGGGGTCAGGGAAGGCTGAATCATTGAGACTTGAGGATGAGTACTAGTTCCTGGAATAAAAATGGATTATGTGGTGTTATTCCTCAGAACCAAAGTTAATTAGTCAAATGGTGCAAGCTTGGAGATTATTGCATTTATTTGAATGTTATTGGTTGGGTAACAATTTTTTAGGGAGGAGTAACACTTTTTGCATTTATATATTTCTATCATATTAAGAATATAATTATTTTTGTCAAATGGCAGCCTAGTCCTCAGTTTTTTCATTTGTGAAAAAGATGGAAATTAATTTTATGGTTGATCTCTCAGCTGTCCTCTCATATCTTAACACTGCAAGGCTAAAACACTATAGGAAAGTAAATGGACTGTTTTGATTACCTAGAATGTTTAGGAAATGGGATATTCTGATTAACTGCCCTTTTGGATTGATAATTAACCCTGATTGATTTTTGGTTCAAAACTTGTTAGAAATTCTAAACCCACTTTTTCCTTTGGAACATCTGCGTTTAGAGAATACAAGGGAATATTTTTTGAGGATTCTTTTGACAACGTATTAGGGTTTCAGAAATGGAGATGGATAAGGTGAAAGAAATTAAATGAGAGTGAATGTACTAAGCCCAGGTTTTACCTTAGAATTATTACATAAAATATTTTTAATTTTTGAAATTTCTTTATTCTTATAAACTGTCATGGAAAAAAGAATCCAGGCAACTGAATATCCAGATTACTTGAGTACAGGATAAAGAGTTAAATTGAGGTTTCCCAATTAGTAGCCAGGAAATGCATCCCAGCCATTAGGTACTTCTGCAGGGATATGGTTGCTTCATAGCTTGCTAGTTCGTTTCTTTTTATCTCTGAATAATACTCCATTGTATAAATGTATCACAGAGATAATGTTTTAAGACTTCAAGATTTATTTTCCCTTTCTTACCTGGTTTGCCTAATGGGTCAACTAGAAGTGTAGTAGATCAAGATTAAAGGCCTTGAAAATTGTATTGCCTTGGGGATATGACATGGAAGGTGTCAGAAGTTGTTTGGAATTTTTATGGATTGGGCTCAAACCTCTGATCTGGAGTGAGAAGGAATACAAGTTAGTGGCCCAGCAACTTTGAACTTTCCCCTGTTTGACCTACTTTGGATTCCTGGCTCTCAGTTCTGTGTTTGCTTCTGACAGTAGTGGCAGCACATTTGTTGTTTGATCTGGCTTGCTTTCTTTGGCTTCACTGCCTGGACCTCTGGACTGGGATCTCACTCTCTTCCCCTGATCCCGTATTTGGGGACTTACTTCCAGTTTCAGGTACAGCCTCTTTCTGGCACTTGCCTGCCTACCCAGTGCTGGGCAGTGTTTTAGGCAAGTTGAGGGGATTCCCCAGAGAATGCCATGGACCAGAAGGAGGACTTTTGGGTCTGTCTTTCTGGCCATTGATACATCAATGATTTTCCCCATAATATGTATGGCCATGCAGTTCTCGGGGTAACCTACAGAACTTCAACTTGTTTTTCTTAACTGGAAAAGCACTACCATTAGCAAAACCCTCAGAGGTGGTCTAATGTTCCTTATGAACTAAAACACCCACCTTCAATTCTCAGATTTTCTCTTCCAATGGATTCATAAGTTAAATTTCTCATGCCCCTGAGGTGTTTTGTGTGTGTGTGTGTGTGTGTGTGTGTGAGATCTGGATCATATTGAAGGTTAGATAAGTAATGTTGAACAGTAGCCAACTTCCTGAACATTGAAATCTACTAAATCTTAGGACTTTCATGTTAAATGTACAGAAGTAATCATCTTTTACAAAGCCATGATATCACCATACGTAATATAAATTCATCTATAGTCAGATGTGAAGTTTTTTCTAATTTTATGTCCAATTATATTATAGGAATTCAAACATTTCAGAAACAGAATTTGTGGCTAGTAAATGTGTGCTGTGTCCCAGTCCAGATTTTTGTCTTTACAGTTATATATAATGTAGTGATGCATTTTTTTTGACAAATATGGGCTTATAACTGCAACTTTCATTTTTCCCTTAACAATGCACTGTGAATATCTTTTTATGTTAGTATCTATACTGCTTTATTTATTAAAAAATAATATTTTATTATGTTTTTGGTGAAGGTTTACTCAGCAGTTTAGGTTCCCGTCCAGCAGTTTGTTCACAAGTTGTTCAGTGACATTTGCTTACATTCTTCACATTGTGTGAACATTCTCGTTATTTCCTTTCTGGTTGTTCTGTTTCTGCTTTATTTTAATAAGTGTTTGCTTTTCCAGTGTGTGACTGTTCATAATTTATTTAAAGAATATTTTTAGATATTTAGGTTGTTTCCAACTCTTTGTTATTATGATGCTTCGGTGAACACCCTCGTGTATGTATCTTTTTGTATCTGTGTAATTACTTCTGTAAGATGAACTCCTAGTACACGGTTTATACCCATTTAAAACTTTAATAGATATTGTTAATTTGCCCTCCAAAAAGGTTGTACCACTGCGCAGTCTTGCCAGTAAAATATGACAGTGACTGTTTTCCTGTATTTCCTTGCCAATGTTGGATATTTTCAACCTTTCCCAATCTGATGGGTGAAAAATGGCATCTTGTTTGTTTGCATTTCTTTGCTAGTGATGTTGTCTTTTTTTTTTAATTGGCTATGTGGTTTTCTTCTTAAGAGTGCTGCTTGTCTATATCTCTTACCCACTTGAAAAAAACTAGTTGTTCATTTTTATGACAAACATGATTTTAAGTGCTTGCTGTCTTGGTGTCCTCGGGCTGCCAGAATGAAATACCACAAAGTGGGTGGCTTTAAGAACAGAAATTTATTGTCTCAGAGTTCTGGAGGTTAGAAGTCCAAATCAGGGTATTGACTGTGTCAATTCCTTCTGAGGGCTTTGAGAGAACTCCTCCATGCCTCTCTCCTAGTTTCTGGTGGCTACTGGCAGTCCTTGACATTACTTCATTGCTTACAGATGCATCTCCATTGTCACATGGCCTCTGTGTGTGATTCTGTTCTCATGTCTGTTCTCCCGTTTTAGAAAACAAAAGGGATTAGGATGAGGACCCAGCCTACTCCAGTATGACCTCGTTTAATGTAACTGATAACAAAAGAAAAATCCTATTTCCAAATAAGGTCTCATTCATAGGTACGGGGGTTAGGACTTCAACGTATCCTTTTGGCGGATACAATTACATCCATAACAGCTGCTCGTTATGCACATTAATCTTTTACTAAATGTTACTGCTATTTCTTCCCAATTTGCCATTTATCTTTTTAATTTGTTTACAGTATCTTTTGTTATGCTGAATTTTATTTTTTTAACTTAAAAAATAAATATAGATTTACAGAAAAGTTGTAAGAATAGTACAAAGAATTCTCATAAACTCTTCACTTGGGTTCCTCAGATGTTAACATTTTACCTCGTTTGCTTTGTCGCTCTCTCTCTCTATGTATATCTATGTGTTGTTGTTGTGTGCCGTTGAGTCGATTCCGCCTCATAGCAACCCTGTAGGACAGAGTAGAACTGCCCTATAGGGTTTCTTGGGCTGTAATCTTTACCGGAGCAGATCGCCAGGTCTTTTCTCCGGTGGAGCTGCTGGTGGGTTTGAACTGCCACCCTTTTGGTCAGCAGCCGAGCGTTTAACCATTGCACTACCAGGGCTCCTTGTAAATCTATGTATATGTATACATATGTATACATAGATTTACATTTTATTTTTTACACCAGAAGTGTAAAAGTAAAGTTAGTCATGGCTTCCCTTTATCCATAAATACTTCAGTGTATATTTTCTAAATGTAAGGATATTTTCTTATGTAATTGCAGTTTCAATTATAAAAAAAAATCAGGAAATAACCTCAGGGCAATACTATTAGCTAATGTATAGATCTTACTTAAATGTCCTCATTTGTCCCAATAAATGTCTTTTATAGCAAAAAAACAACAACAACAACAACAACAACAAAAAACCAACAAACTAATAACAAAACCACAAAACACAAACCATTTCTGATCCAGGATCCTGTGTGGTATTTAGTTGTCAAGCCTCTTTGGTCTCCTTTGATCTGGAACAGTTCCTTAATCTTTCTTTTTCATTTATGACTTTAACATTTAGCAAATTTTTTTATTTAACCCAATACATCCAAAATATTGTCACTTCAATATGTAATGAATATAAAATATTTATGAGGTAGTTTATTTTTTTTCATGCTAAGGCTTCAAAATTTGGAGCAGCCACATTTCAAGTGCTTCATAGCCACATGCGGCTAAGGGATGTCATACTGGTCAGTGCTGATTTAGACAATTTCCTTATTTTTATAAATGTAGAACCCACATCGAGAGAGGACAAGTGGCATTCCCAGAGTATCAGCTGGCCAGTAATGACTTCCCCGTTTTTGAAGCGCATAGGCCGATTATTTCATAAATGTCCCTTAATTTGAGTTTGCCTGTTTCCTTATGATTAGATTCAGGCTGTGCATTTTTGGCAGGCCTATCACAGAGGCGATACTGTGCTCTTATCAACATCAGGGGGCACGTGACGTTTACTTGTCCCATTATGGTGGCGGTAACTTGGGTGCTTTGGTTAAGGTTGTGTTAGTTTCCTGTTGCTGCAGTAACAAATTACCACAAACTTAAGACACCACAAATTTACTATGTTACAGTTTTATAGGTGAGAAGGCTGAGATGAGTTTCACTTGGCTAAAATCAAGGTGTCAGCAGGGTTGTTGGTTCCTTCTGGAGGCTCTAGGGGAAATCTCTTCTTTTGCCTTTTCTAGCTTCTGGAGTCTGCCTGCGTTCATTGACTTGTGGCTCCTTCCTCTTCCTTCAAGCCAACAGTGAAGCATCTTCAAATCTCTCTCTCTGACCTCCGTATCTCTTGCTTCACAACCTCACAGCTTCGACTCTGACTCTCCTGTCTCCTTCTTAGAAGGACCATTGTGATTGCATTGGGCCTTCCTGGATAATCCAGGATAACTCCCCCATCTCAAGACCATTAATTTAATCACATCTGCAAAGTCTTTTTTGCCATGTAGGGTAACATATTCATAGGTTCATGATATATGTGGGGGGCCATTATTTAGCCTACCACAGTGGTGTTTTCTAGATTTCTCCACTGTAAAATTACTAATTTCCCCTTTGTAATTAGTAAGTATCTTGTGGGGAGATACTTTGAAACTATGTAAACATCCCATTTTTCCTGAAACTTTTGTCCATTAGTTTTGGCATCTATTGATGATTCTTGCCTGAATCAGTTATTGTTAGGATGGTTACCAAATGGTGATTAAAGTTTTTTAACAGCTTTATTGAAGAATAACTTACGTATAATAAACTGTTCATGTTTAAAGTATACAATTTAATAGTCTCTTTTAAAATATAAAAGAGCAGACTAAGCAAACAAGCACGAATGGAGGAGAATATACACATTACATGATTGCCAAGGAATCTGGGAGTAGAAGCTAAAAAGAGACAAGGACCTTCCCCCAGAGCAGAAAGAGAGAGAGCCTTTCCCTAGAGTGGGTGCCCTGATTTCAGACTTCAAGCCTCCTAAACTGTGAGAAAATAAATTTCTGCTTGTTAAGGCCACCAACTTGTGGTATTGCTGTTATTGCAGCACTAGATAATTAAGATAATATCCATAACCCCAAAGTTTCTTCATATCCTTTTGTAATTCCTTCTACCCCATCATCCCTCCCCAGGCAACCACTGATCTGCTTTCTGTCACTATAGATTAAGTTACATTTTTTAGAATTTAAATAAATGGAAGACACTAAGTACTCTTTTGCTTGGCTTCTTTCCTTTAACCTCATTATTTTGAGATTGAGCCATGTTGTGTGTATTAATAGTTTCTTCTTTTTTTATTGCCAAGTAGGATTCCATTTTATGGACATACCATTAGCCACAGTTTGTTTATCCATTGACCTGTTGATGGATAGTTGATTGTTTCCAGGTTTTGGCTATTACAAATAAAGCTGTTATAAACACTTTTATACAAGTCTTTGTATGGTGATTTTCTAGTTCTGTCATTCTGTCTACATTTATTATTTCTTCCATGGAAATTGGCCTGTTTAAGCGTTCGTTTCAAATGAGGTCAGTTTTGGTAACCTATATTTTCTTAATCACAGTAGGCTGATCTGTTAGTCTTGTCTTTTATGCCTCCTGAGCTTGGATTCATGCTTAGAAAAATCTCTCTCACCCCAATATTTACATAATGTATATATTTCTTCTTACATGTTTATTATTTCCATGTTTAGACCTGTAATTCATCAGATTTATTTTAGAGTATGATGTTAGGAAGGGCTTTATTTTTAGTTTTTGGTAAAATGGATAGTCATTGTCACAAGAACGTTTATTGAATAAACCATCCTTTGCTTTCTGATTTCAGATGCTCCCTTTATCTTGTACTAAATCTCCATAGGTACATAGGCCACTTCTGGACTATCCTTTATAATTTATTTACCTGATCATCAATGTCAGTAATATACTTTAAAAATTTCAGTAGCTTTATATTTTTTTTTTATATGATAGGTTAATTCCTCACGCATTATCTTTTTAACATATCGTCACTCACCTACTCTTCTAGGTGGGCTTTAGATGGGACTTAAATTAAAAAAAGAAATCCATTAGGATTTTGATTTTGATTGAAACTTTTAACTTTATAGATTTATCTGGGAGAATTGAATCTTTCTGACGTTGGATTTTCCCAGCTTGGGCTAGGATATATTTCAGTTCTTATGGAGATCCTCATCTGTGTTCTTTGGTAATGTTTTATAGTTTTCCTTCAAAAGGGCTTATTATTCCTAGACATTTTTTATAGATTTTGTTGACATTATGAATAGCATCTTTGCATGGTAAATTACATTTTAACTGGTTATTGTTGACATATAGGAAAGCTATTTCTTTTTTTTTTTTTTTTTGCATAGTTAATTCAGTTGCTAGCTTTTCACTTGATCATCTTTGGTTTTCTAAGAATATATCATCTAGGAATAATGACAAATTCTGATATTTTTGCTTCTGTCTCAAGTTAGAAAGTGGGAAAGAGTTTCCCTGGAAGTGGAGAGCATGTAGGGGACTTGAGAGCTGTGCTGAACCGTTTTTTCTTTCAATTTTTACTGTGGAAGTTTGAAGGTACCTGGGGACACTGCTGCTCTGGTCTTCATGCCCACGTTAGGAGCCTGATGCAGGGTGGAGTCCTCACCATCTGCGACTTTGCTACAAATGTCAGAACCAGCTGCTCTGCTTCCAGCCAGAGCGGGGCAGGGCACTGGCCGGGTTCCCGCGTCCTCCAAACACCCTGCCATTTCTCCACGGCTGCTCCAGTTTCAGCCCCTGTTGACTGAGCATGGGGCTTTCTAGCCCTTTGACGTGGACCTTTTCTGTTTCGCCTGTGTTGGAATACTAGTTTCTGACTTCTAATCATCTAATCCCATCATCTTTTTACATTACAGAAATTTTTACAAATTTCAGGTTTCTTCTTTGAGTCCTTCCTGATGTTCTGTTGTTGCTGTGAAAGATTTGTTATTTCAGTGGGGCTCGGGAACAGGTGAGAGATAAAGAAAAGGATTCAATTTGCTGTCTTTTAAGGGATGGGCATAGGGAGAAAAACCAGATTATCAAAGTAATGTAAGTATATTGTAGAAGTTTGGAAAATGCAGGAAAAGCTAAGAGGAGAATTACTTTCAACATTTCGGTGCATATTCTCGTAGTTTAAAAATATATATATTTTTAATGTGTTCTTGCCTTGCACAGTAACTCCTTCAGATGCCTTTCACTTAATTTAATTGAGTGAAGTTACCTTTTTAATCAATCTGCTGACTTGACGGGAGGGACATTTAGACCTGAGAAAATGTCAAGTGTGGAGCTGAGGATGTTTGAGGAAAGGTTGTAGGAAGTGAGGAGGATGGACTGTGGGCTTGTAAAACAGCGCGGAAGCAGGAATGGGGTGAGATTTCATTCTTGCCTTCATAATCCACTATTATTGCTTAAGAGAATGTTGAAGGGCATACCATTATAGTGACTTGAACTTTAGGCTTACGAGAGTGTGTTAGTTACTAGTGCTATTATAACAGAAATACCACAAGTGGGTGGATTTAACAAACAAAAACTTATTTTCTCACAGCTCACAAGGCTAGAAGTCTGAATTCAGGGCGCTGGCTCTAGGGGAAGGTTTTTTCTGTCTGTTGGCTCTGGGGAAGCTTCTTGTCTCTTTTCAGCTTCTCTTCCTTGGTTCCTTGGAGATCTCATGTGACGTGCATATATCTTCCCCATCTCTGCTTGCTTGCTGCTTGCTTAATGTACTCTTCTAAATCTCAGAAGAGATCGATATAAGACACACTGAACACTGACACTGCCTCATTGACATAACATAGAAAACCATATTTTTAAATGGGACTGTAAGCACAGATATAGTAGGATTTATGACATGTTTTTGGGGAACACAATTCAATCCGTAATAGAGCATGGCTGAAAACACTGAAGGCAGTTTTCGCACCCCTTCCTGAGGTATGTCTGACACCTTCCCAGTGTTTCCTCAGATTGCAGCATACATTACTTTTGAATAGATTTGTTGTTGTTGTTACTAGTTGTTGTTGAGTTGGCCTCTCACTCATGGTGACCCCATGTACAATGGAACTAAATGCCGCCTGGTCCTGTGCCGTCCCCATGACTAGTTGCAGATTAGACCAGCGTGATCCATAGGGTTTTCATTGGTTAATTTTTGGAAGTAGATCACCAAGACTTTCTTCCTAATCTGTCTTAGTCTGGAAGCTCTGCTGATACATACTCAGCATCATAGCAACATGCAAGCCCTCCACTAATAGACAGGTGGTGGTTGTACATGAGGTGCATTGACTGGGAGTCGAACCCGGGTCTCCAGCATGGAAGGTGAGGAGACTAACAAGCTACATATCATTGTTGGCTTTTGATGACACATTCACACAGTCCAAACCCTTATCCTTTTTTGTTTATGTGGCCATCTTGAAAAATTCCCTTCAAGGAATTTTCTTAATTAGTTTGTGAAGCTTCTGACAAACTCAAAGCACATTATCTCTTTTGATCTTTCTGACAATCTCCATTTTACAGTCTAGTAAATAGACACTCAGAGAGATTGAGCTGTTAGCTCCAAGTCACATAGTTTGTGAGTGGTAGAACTGAGACTCAAACCCAGGTCTGGCGTGAAAGCCTGGGTACTTTCCACTAGGAATGCAGGAAAATGGACTAACTGACAAAAGTTAGATGTGGTTCTTGTTCTCACAGCTTTTGACCTAGGGAGAAGCTGGATCATCGAGTGGTTTAAGAGTACAGACTTCAGTGGTTAAAAATACAGACTTTGAGCCTTTATAGTTTCCTGCCCTATAAAATGAAGACAATAATGATACCTGTGACATAGAGTTGTTGTAAGGATTAAACAAGATAGTCCCTGTAAAATAGTTGGTATGCTGTTTGGCACATAGCAAGTACTCAATGTGTATTAGACATAATCATTAATATTAATTAATAATTAATTGATATTTACAGATAAGGCAAGACTGACCATTTTGGTTTTACCTCTTTGGGTAAGATCAAGGTTGAAAGGGTAGGGAGGTTAAATGAACTCCTTGGTCTTTATCCCAAGTCTACTGTTGTCATATAGCTCTTAATAACTAACTGCAAGATTTGGATAATACTGTTGATTGAGAGTTAAGATACTTCATTGTGGTTGGAGTCAGAGAAAATAACTTTTCTTCCTAGTGTTTTATTTTCTCCACCTGTAGAACACAGAAAGAGCTCTTGTCTGACTGTGTTAATGGAACATTTTGTGGTGCTTTAATGCAAAGTGCAACACACCCATGCACTGTATGCCTGGGGCGGGGGCAAACAAATGCAGCCTTTGTATGTAATGCAAAGTAAGCAGCCTCCTCCTTCCAGAACTCCCAAAAGAAAAAAATGCCAATTTGCATTTTTTCCTCAAAATTGGAGGTTTTAAAATGAAATGCAAACCTTGGAGAGTCTTCTTGCACTTTTCTAACATCGTTCCCTCTTACCTCTCCATTCAGCTGTGTCCTCTAGTTTCATGGCAGGTATCCTGCTTCTTTCCTGTTATAAGCTCCTCTAGGGAGGAACCATGATTGCTGTATTTTCAATGGCAACCATTCTCAAACTGTATTGCAATCGTTTAGAAGGAATATAAAAAGTGAACATTTCTGCACCCCACTCTAGGTTTAGAATCGGCAGGTCTGGGGTAGATCCCAGGGGTCTGCATGTTTAACTAACTACCTGGGTGTTCCTGGTACAGATGCTCCTTGGAGCCCACTTCTAGACAGACAGCATGTAGCAGACATCATGATAGGACTGGGAGAGAGATGTAGCACAGAACCATATGTGGGGATGCTCTGGTGGCAGCATCCACCTGTATCCTGATGGTGGCCTTGGTGGCATGCAACCACTGCTTGCTTCCCTTGCACTCTTTACACCTTCTGCCCAGAGCCTAGTGATGGATAGAAGATGGGGAGAAGGAGCACAGAAATAAGTTGTCAGAGGCTCCTGTAACATGGTGCTCAGGGCTGGGCAGGAAGGAGGAGTGTGGTACATGTGCCTTGGCTAAGTGAAACCAGACTTCCAGCGCTGTAGCTGGGATTGTGCGGCTGGCAGGCAATGGAATTACCCTCCACCTTGTGGCCCACAGGAACTTCCTCCTCGAACCCACACACCCCTACAGTCATGACAGCCCGCTGATGTACTCACGACAAGGCTGTTTTCATTGTTCTTTGGCTCACACATCTGCTGGGTGTGGCACACATGTGCTCATGGCTGGATCTGGCAAAATTTTTGTCTTAAAACATTTTAAGTAATTTTTTTTTAAAGTTGTGATTTAGGTGAAAGTTTACGGAGCGAATTAGTTTCTCATTAAACAGTTAATACACAAATTGTTTTGTAACATTGGTTGCCAACCTCACGATTTGTCAGCACTCTCCCCCTCTCCACCCACGTTCCCTGTTTCCCTTCTTCCAGTTTTCCAGCCCCTTCCTGCCTTCTTGTCTTTGCTTTTGGGCTGGTGTGCCCATTAGTCTTGTATACACGAGTGAACTATGAAGCACGTCCCTAATATGTGTTATCGTTGGCCCTATAGACCTGTCTAATCTTTGGCTGAATGGTGAACCTCAAGAGTAGCTTCAGTACTGAGTTAAAAGAATGACTGACATTTCAGTATACTTAACTGCTTCATATCATTATACTCTATATCTAAATCACCATCAGATCCAGTTGCTGCCTTTTTTTAATCCTGCTTAAAATTCATTCAGTTCATGTCGCAGCGGTGACGGTAATCTGGATGGCGAAGGCAGTAACCAACTGCACAACTCTTACAGAGAAGTGGGGCCAGGAGGGTCACTCTGAGGAGTCAACCCCCACTTCAGTCCCAGGAGTCTATTTTATAGTCAATACAGCAATCAATAAGGCAATTAACAAAACAATGGGCTTTGAATGCGGGCAAGGGAGAAGGAATTCAGGTAAACAAGTCAATCAGTAAAGGGACAATAGGTTTGGGAAAACACATCCGGACAAGTCTCGACAGGTTGGAGACAAGTCTCAACATGCTGTGCAGCATAGAGGCCTGTGGGGGCTGCAGTTGTCAATAGTGCAGCCATGTTTAAATGGCATATATCCCCACAAGTTCATATGTATTTCCAAGACACAAAGCTCATTCATTTTTGAATAATCTAGCATGGTATCTTTTATGAGCTCTTTACCTCTGATCTAATTCCTCTCCACTAAGCCTATTTCAACTTGACTAAAATAATCTCAGTGCTTCCACTTACTAAGAAACTACAACACTCTGCCCATTCCAGTCCTCTCATTAGCTCACCAGAGCTTTTCAAATCAAGTGTATATATCTGCTTCTTAGAATCAAACCTTGCCTCTAGATTAAAACTTCCATTAGTTCCCTTTCCTCTCTCATGCCAACAAAAAATCTGTAAGACTTGTTTCTGTCAGTTGCAATAGAAGTCATGATAAACCAATCTTAAATTCAGATAGAACAGGGGTAGTGTAGGAAGTATTGCTTAAAGTCTAAAGGAACCTCTCCCGAATGGACACTAAATGAAAAGAAGACATGTGTGCATCAATGGATGAACAGATTCCAGTGAAGACTGAATATGATTTCCTCCACATCACTGGTGAAATAGGTCATGAATGCTATAGAAATGGAGGATTATGACCTTTCTATTACAGCAATGATATTAGATTTTATTGGTGGCAAGAATGAAGTCTAGTGATATATTTCACTACTATCAAACTTTCTGAAAGAGGAGCACACACAAAGGATTAAATTTTAAAATTTCAGCAAAAAAGTGTTAAGGTAAAAAACTATGGAATAACTAATGAAGTGTTAAATTGTCACAAAAACAAAAACTAGATATTATTTTAGGTATTCTAGGAGGCTAAAAGTCCGAATTCAGGGTGCCAGCTCCAGAGGAAGGCTTTCTTTCTGTTGGCTCTGTGGAAGGTCCTTGTCATCAGTCTTTCCTTGGGAAGCCTGGTCTTTTTTTGTGAGTTTGAGTTTTGTTCTACATTTTTTTCTCCAGCTCTGTCCAGGACCCTCTGTTGTAATCCCTGTCAGAGCAGTTAGTGGTGGTAGCTGGGCAACATCTACTTGTGCTGGACTCAGTCTGGTGGAGGCTGTGGTAGTTGTGGTCCATTAGTCCTTTGAACTAATCTTTCCCTTGTATCTTTGGTCTTCTACATTCTCCTTTGCTCCAGCTGGGATGGGACCATTAGAAGTATCTTAGATGGCCACCTGCAGGTTTTTAAGACCCCAGTTGCTACTCACCACAGTCAGATGTAAAACATTTTCTTTATAGACTAGTTATGTCAATTGAGCTAGATGTCTCCTGAATTAAGTAGTTTTTGATGAAATGAATAATACATTGATTAACACTGGAATGCCACTTACTTCTTGTATAATTTGAGCATCATTAAACCTTACATTCTGGGTCTTTGGGAGGTTTGCTGGATGCTTGGATCTTCTCTCAGATCCCCTCTTAACAGCCTCAGCCTGCCCTGGTTACTGCCTTCCCTGTCTTTCCCAGACTTCTCTTCTTCTTCTCTCCTGTCTTTTCCTTCATCTTCCCACTGCAGCCAGGACTGCAAGACCAGACCCACTTTCAAGGCTTGCTTCCCGTGTTCCTTCTGACGGCTGCCATTGTTCCTCTGAATCTTCATCTCTTTTTTTTGGGGGGGGGCAGGACTTTTAATTTTTTCTAGGTGTAATTTACATAAATTGAAATGCACAGATGGATGAGTTTTGAAAAATACATAACCCCACACAGCCCACACCTGTGTAGACATATCTTGATAGGGATGTGGGTCACATGGATGTGTATGCATTTCCATCACCCCAGAAAGTATACTTATGACTCTTCCCAGTCAACCCCCAATTTATTCCCTGACTCAGGCAATCATTGTAGTATTTCCTTTTACTATAGATTAGTTTTACCTACCCTTGTACTTCATATAAATGGAATCATGCAGTAAATACTTTTGTCTAGCATCTTTTAAGGAACCCTGGTGGTGCAGCGGTTAAGGGCTAGACTACTAACAGAAAGGTCGGTGGTTTGAATTCACCAGCCACTTGTGAGAGAAAAGATCTGGCAGTCTGCTCCCGTAAGGATTACAGTCTAGGAAACTCTATGGGGGCAGTTCTACTCTGTCCTATAGGGTCGCTATGAGTCGGAATTGACTAGACAGCACAAAACAACAAGCATCTTTTACTCAGCATAATGTTTTTGAGGTTCATCCATGTTGTTTCATGTATCAGTAGTTCTTTCCTTTTTATTGCTGAGTAGTATTCCATTGTATGAATATAACACAAATTATTTATCTACTTCTCAGTTGTTAGACATTTGGGTTGTTTCCAATTTGAGGCTGTTATGAATAAAACTGCTACAAACATTCTTGTACAAGTCTTTTTGTGGACATATGTTTTCATTTTACTCAGGTAATGCTTAGGAGTAGAATTTTGGGTCATAGGGTATGTGTATTATAAATGATGTTTTAAAATTTTATTTATTTATTTTACTGCTGGTATATAGAAATAGACATATGATTTTTGTATATTGGCCTTGTATCCAGTAACCTTGTTAAATTTATTTATAAGTTTTAGTTGTTTTGTTTTTGTAAATTCCTTAGCGTTTTCTATGTATACAATCATGTTGTCTGCGAATAAAGGCAGTTTTACTTCTTCCTTTCCAATATGTATGCTCTTTATTTCTTTTCTTGCCTACTGCACTGGCTAGGACATACAGTGATGAATAGAAACAGTGAGAGCAGATAACTTTGCCTTGCTCCTGATTTTAGGAGACAAGTATTCAGTTTTTCACCATTAAGTAGGTAGGATGTTAGCTGTACCTTTTTTTGAGATGCTTTTTATCAGATTGAGGAAGTTGCCCTCTAGTCTTAATTTGCTTAGTTTCTATTCTGAAGGGGCATTGGAGTTTTTCAAATCATTTTTCTGCATCTATTGAGATGATCATATGATTTTTCTTCTTTTTTTTTTCTGTTAATGTGATAAATTACATTGATGGATTTTCAAATGTTAAACTAACCCGGCATTTTTTTTGATAAACCACACTGGATCATGATGTGTTATTTTGGATCTATGTTAATATTTTGATACAAATTTTTACATCTCTGATCATGAGAGATACTGTTCTGCAATATTCTTGTTTTGTAATGTCCTTGCCTTTTGGGGACGTAAGGTTATGCTGGCCTCATAAAACAAGTTGGGAAGTATTCCTTCTTTTTCTATTTCCTGAAAGATTTTCTGTAAGGTTGGTGTTATTTCCATCTTAAATGTTTGATAGAATTCACCAGTGAAGTCACTGGAGCCTAATGCTGCCTTTATGGAAAGATTTTAAGTTATGTATTCAATTTCTTTAAAGATGTAGGGCTATTCAGATTTTCTGTTTCTGTTTTGGTAATTTGTGTCTTTCAAGGATATTTCATTGTGGTTCATAATATTTCTTTATTATTCTTTTAATATCTCTAGGCTCTGATTTAATGTCACCTCTTTCATTCCTGAAATTGGTAATTTGTGCTCTCTCTCTGATCAATGTACCTATGGATTTATCAATTTTATTAATCTTTTCAAAGAACTAACTTTTGGTTTCATTAGTTTTCTCTATTGTTTGTCCATTTCTACTTCATTGTGTTCCACTATTATTATTTCCTTTCTTCTACTTACTATAGGTTTAATTTACTCTTCTTTCCCTAGCTCCATAAAGTGAAAGCTCAGATCATAAATTTTAAAACATATATATTTTTTCTAATATAAGCATTTAGAGCTACAAATTTCCCTTTAAGCATCATTTTGTTGCATCTCACAAATGTTGATGTGTTGCTTTTTCACTGTTAATTAATTTGGAATATTTTCTAATTTCTCTTGTATGAATCCTAATCATTTTAAACAACCAGTTTAAATCTTATTTCTTCTCTTTGCTATTGACCCCAGCCTATCCTCTCTTCTCTAGTGCATTCATTGCATATTTTCTCTGTATGACCTTTTATTATATACTGTCTTATTCTCTAATTTTCCTCATGCTTACATGTTTGTTTTATCCATGTGTCTTTCACTGACTCGCTAAGTGGTGGATAGGCTCTTGATTGCAAAAACTCTGTATCTGGCTTTGCATCCTTTTGAGTACTTCGTATATATTTGATACACAAAACAGCCCTTTCCGAAGCATCCATTAATGTAGAAGCCACTATGGGTGATAAAGGATAGTCATAATCCAGATACCCATTAAGAAGTTAACTAACTTTTAAAAAAACATCTTAACTAATGATACAAAGTAGTATATGCTAAGAGCCAAAAAAGAAGGATAGACATTAAACACTCCAGGCATTCAGAAGAGGGACTATAGATGGATTGTTTAAGCAAGATTTCAGAGAGGATATGGGTTTGAACTGGCCCTGAAGGAGAGAGAGAATTTAAGTGAAGAGGGAAGAGATGCCATTTCCACTGAGGGAAAGGTGTGTGCAAAGGAAAAGTGTGTGTAAAAGTAGTGCAAAGCATGTGCACCAAAGGTGCAAAGGGGTAGAAATGTGTGCACTGCTTATTTGGAGGACAGGAAGAGATCTGTGTGGGAAAAGGTGGGAGAGAGAAGTCAGGGTTATTGTGTAGAGGGCTCTGATTACCAAGATAAGGATGTTGGGGTTATAGGTTTGGCGCACTCGCTTCTCATAGCAGATCCATGATGCCATCTTGGTGCATATGGGCTTGCACACTGGGGCCGTGCAGTTCTCTTTCCTGTTTGGCTTCCTATGCTGATCTCTGCCTGTCAGGGCTTACTACCCATGCTCTCTGAGTAGCATAGGCAGCAGTTTCCAGGCCAAATCCTCCTCCACTTTAACCTTGACCTTGGGAACTCTTTGTTCTCCTGGGAATTTCCTTTCTTGGGTACCTCTTTAGCCCAGCCACGCCTCTGAAGCAGCAATTCTGGTTTTTCAAGGCTGGTGGCTGGGAGGCCTGGTGTTTTGGTTTTTCTAGGAAACCCTGGTCTCATTAATTTACCCTCCTTTTCCAGCTCAAGGAGTATCCACACCCTTAATTAAGAAAATGGAAACCACCTTTTCCAAATGAGCATCATAAGATAGGGAAACCAGGTACTTTTCTCTGAGAAGAACAAAGCATTTTGTGTGTACAAATCAACACTGGCCCTTTGTACTCATTCACTCATTCATGCATTCATTCACTCAAGAGTCTTGGTTTTTATTGTTCTCTTCTGATGCATCTGGCTGGGAACACAGTAGGCATTTTCATTCTATGGACTCTTACCGTGGACCTTTGATGTACATAGCATTAACCTGTATGTTTTGGGGAAGAGGGGACAGGGGTGGTCCAAACTTGGAAGAAGCACCAGGGATTTGCATTAGAGTTGGGACAAAAAGGCTACTTACATGAGTCATATAAAACACCAAATTCAGATGCTGGGTGCTCTGAGAGCCCAGAGGAGGAAGTGTTGGGGCTACTCAGAGAAGGCTTCCAGGATACCTAGGGTTTGAGGGATGAAAGCCAGCTGGATTTGGATTGAGGAGGAGATAATGTAAACGTTGTCTTAGAGATGTGGCCAAGCACTACATTTCAAGGGCAGTAAGAAGCCGACCTGACTAAGACAGAGGGTGTGTATATGAGGGGCAACTGGAGAAAAGAGGCTTTGGTAGAGGCTGGTGTAATGAATGCTGTGTTTCTTTACGCTTCTTGAGACCTAAATTTATGCTCAGCAACAACCACAAAACAGAATTAAATTAATTTCTGATACAGATTTATTTATGTGCCCACATGTAAAATTTATGATGATTATATAAACCTGTTTTTAAAAATGCAATATGAGTTAAGGCCAATCAAGTGTCCAAATGCCCTGTGGAAACCAGCCTCAGACCTTGGTCCTGTTGGGTCTCTTTTGGACCCTGTCTGCTCAGCCAGACCATCATGAGTGGCAGTGAACATATTATGCTTTTCCAGTGTCCAGGGCTGGGTAGAGAGGTATCTTCAGGCCCCACCCCCGCAGAACCACATCTCACTCTGCAGACTGGGAGTCTGGGAAGGGATGGTCCACTCTGCCTCCACTGGGTGTGGGGGAGTTCAAAGCTTCCTAGGGCACAACTGAAGGCAGCCTAACCAACCTCCTTAAGGGACAGGAGTCTAGATCAGGTAACAGTCTATTAAAGAAAACTACCTATTGAGCGGCCATCTAAGATACTCCACTGGTCCCACCCCATCTGGAGCAAGGGAGAATGAAGAAAACCAAAGACACAAGGGAAAGATTAATCTAAAGGACTAATGGACCATAGCTACCACATCCTCCACCAGACTGAGTCCAGTACAACTAGATGGTGCCTGGCTACCACCACCAACTGTTCTGACAGGGATCACAATAGAGGGTCCAGGACGAGCTGGGGAAAAAAGTAGAACAAAATTCTAACTGACGAAAAGGACCAGACTTACTGGTCTGACAGAGACTGGAGAAACCCCGAGAGTATGGCCCCTGGATAACATTTTAGCTCAGTAAGGAAGTCACTCCTGAAGTTCACCTTTCAGTCAAAGATTAGACAGGCCCATAAAACCAAACGAGACTAAATGAGCACACCAACCCAGGGGCAAAGACAAGAAGGCAGAATGGGACAGGAAAGTTGGTAATGGGGTACCCAAGGTCGAGAAGGGGAGAGTGTTGACTCATGGAGTTGGCAACCAATGACACAAAACAATATATGTATTAATTGTTTAATGAGAAACTAATTTGCTCTGTAAACGTTCATCTAAAAAGAAAAAGAAAAAAAAATCCAGAGGGTCTTTGTTAAAAATAAAATACAATAAAATAAAACTACCTATTATATTCATTTGGGGGTGGAAACTAGGGATCTAGTCCTTGGGGGATACTCTGATATTGTTTATTGTTGTTTGCTGTCGTTGAATGCAACCCCAAGCATAATGGAACAAAATGCTACCCGGTCCTCTGCCATTCCCACGATCGATTGTGGATCGGACCATTGTGATCCATAGGGTTTTCATTGGCTGATGTTTGGAAGTAGATCACCAGACTTTTCTTCCTAATTTGTCTTAATCTGGGAGCTCCACTGAAACCCGTTCAGCATCATAGCAACACGCAAGTTACCACTGACAGACAGGTGGTGGTTGCGCATGAGATGCACTGGCCGGGAATCAAACCCGGATCTCCTGCATGGGAGGTGAGAAGCCTGCCATCCAACCTTTAATATCGCCTAATATTGTTTACAGCCCTTGATTTGTTGGTTTGTACAGCCAAGGGAACTTTGATTTTTTAAATGTACTGCATCTGGGGCTACTTGTTTAGGGGACTTAGCACAGTAGAGGCAACTTCCTTCAGCCTCAGAGTGCACAGTAGAATAAAATACGAATAAGATGCTAATTACAAAAAAAAGTTCCCTTCTCCAAAACTGGGGTCAGTGACCACAGGAGCATGCAGGATGCTGGGATGCCCATCCTGCTGACAGTGGAAAGCCAGCCCCACTCTCCCACTCCCAGGGTCTCTCTCAGCTGAGAGCTGCTTATTTTTTGCAGAGATGCCCTTGACCCTCAGATGGGGCTAACTGGCTGTGGGAAGAAATATCAGGGTGAAGCTCTGTGGCAAGTTTAAGGACCAAGTGAAAATTTTGTTGTTGTTAGTTGCAATTGAGTTGGCTCTGACTTATGGCAACCTTTATGTACAACAGAATGAAATGTAGCCTAGTCCTGCGCCATCTTCACAACTGTTCACATGCTCCAGTCCATTATCGAGGCCATGTGTATTTTGAGTGTCTTCTAACCTAGAGGCTCATCTTCCAGCACTGTATCAGATAATATTCTATTATGATCCATGGTGTTTTCTTTGGCTAATTTTCGGAAGTAAATCACCAGTCCTTTTCCTAGTCTGGCTTTGTCTAGAAGCTCCGCTGAAACCTGTTCACCGTGGTAACCCTGCTTGTATTTGATATTCTGCTGGCATACCTTCCAGCATCACAGCAACATGTAAGCCACCACATAAGACAAACTGACAGGCAGGTGATGGGAAATTTTTATAGCTCTCAGTTAAAACGGACCTATAATGTAGGTCAGTTTCCACTCAGCAGTATGAAGCAGCACAATCCAGAAGGCAGGGTGTGGGCACCCTACACTTGATTCCTTCTCCATCTCCTCCATGATTTAGCCCATGCATTGACAGCAGAGAGAGACTGAGCTCAGCCAGCTCCCTCATCCACATGCCTCTTAATCCTCTGCAATTTACTTCCTGTTCTGTGGCCCTTCAGTTTCATAATTTTAAAAACTCTTCTACAGCTATGTGTGCTCTTAACTTCTTCTATTTTGTTCTTCTTGGTCTTGTGAGAAGGTAAATATTTCCAGAAACCTCTTATTGACCTCTTCCCCATCTTCCCCGACTCCCCTCCACTCCTCAGGCCTCAAGGCTGCTGTCCACGCCCTTCCTTGTTGACATATGTTGTCGTTTTCATTTCTGCAGAGTTCGGACATCCTCAGCACCATTGGCTATGACAACATTGTCCAGCATCTGAACAATGGCCGCAAGAACTGCAAAGAGTTTGAAGACTTTTTAAAAGAAAGGTAAAATGATGTTTCCTCTCTGAAGACCTAGGGGTGGGGGGGGGGTGATGGAAGGGTGGAGGGAAGATTCTCCTATGTGAATGAGGAACAATGAACTGTTTTTTATTTTGTTTTTAATGGTTCACAAGATCTCCTGCTATCAGCTGTGGAATGGTACCCAAGAAGTAAATGATTACCTTGCACTAAGGTTCTTAGAAACCAGTTTGGGAAATAAGATTTATGAATGATAAAGCAAACAAAATATATTAACATACTACGTGGTGTGGTCCACCTAACACTGAAAAGCCTCAGGGGAATGGGAGATTGTGAAGATTTGTCAACAGAAAAAGAGACAGCTTCACGGAGGAGGAGATCCTTGAGGTGGCCTTCAGAGGGTGAGGTGGATTTGATAGGGGAAGGAGCGTTGTAGGGGAAAAACATCGTAAAGTTTAGTAAAGCAAAAAGAAAGTTTTATTCGGCATATATTCAAAAAGGGCAGAAGTGGGAAGTGGACAACCATGCTGCCAGAGCCATGTCTGCCTGAGTCCAAGGAAATATCACAGAACAGACAAAAGTGGGAAAACAGATAAGCATGCTGTTACAGCCATGTCTGCCCAAGACCAAAGAATATTACAGAATAGGCAAGAATGGGAAAACGGATAAGCATGCTGCCACAGCCATGTCTGCCTGAGTCCAAAGAAGTATCACAGAACAAACAAAAGTGGGGAATAAACAAGCATGCTGCCACAGCCATGTCTGCCCGAGTCCAGAGAACCATTACAGAGTCATCAGTATATATTAACGTTACAAATGGGCAAAACCATTGAAAGCTTAGCCTTTTCAGATTGGCTAGAAACTGTGATCCTACATTTTGAATTGTCTTTCTTAACAATCATTGGATTTCAGTAACGACAGTCAGGAGGGTCTTCATTGGTCCAGCAAATTTCTATTCACTAAATGCTAACAGAAAAAGATAAGAGTGGAAAGTCTTTTGTGTTCTGTTTGATGGGCTTTTGTGAAAACTTCCTTAAGATAATTTCTGAGATCCTCCCATCTATTATCTATCTCAGGGCCCATTTGATGTGTCTCTGTGAGTCTGTGAAGGGCCAGCCCCAGCTGAGTCACATTTCTCCATGCTCAAGGTCAGGGAATAATGATTCCAAATATTATTTCCTAAATTAGAAGTATCCAGATACCTGTGGGAGAGCAAGGGAGCTGGGAGCAGGGGTGGATTATCCAATAGGCAAGGTAAGCATAGTGCTTACCTTGCTTACCAGATCATTTTTAATGAACAGTTTCACATTTTTCACCACATCATCAAAGATTCTGCTTCTAGGTATGGCTGGAATCTGTATCTCTCCCAGCGCTACAGCACCTTCCTACAGAATCAAAGCCTCTTTTCAAATTTACAGTCCCTGATAGGGATGGATTACCTACCTAGTGAGCAAGGTAAGCACAGGTTTACTTGTGTTAATTTACTAATCTGTAGTGACCAATTTCATAAAGATGTGGTGAAACCCATGTGAAATTTTTCACGATAGATTAGTAAGTAAGCACAAGTAAACCTGTGCTTACCTTGCTTACTGGGTAATCAGCCCCTGGCTGGGAGGCAGGAATGAGAGGTGGGCAGACCCTGATTCGGAGCTGGCTGAGGGTGAGGGAGTTGTGGGAAGTGTGGAGGGCAGATTTTAGAATGGACAGCAGGCAGCAGAGCTTGGTGGTTCATGGGAAACTGGCATGGTTTAGAGGATTTTCTTTCTTTTCTTTTTTTAGTGGATAAGTTTTTTTTTTTTTTTTATTCTATACTTAATGGGGTAAGTTAGTTTTGTGGAAAATCTTATTCATCCAGAATAGTCCATTTCTGGATGAAGGAGTGCTTGAGGGGGGATTTTGGCCAAAGATCAGGACCCTTACCAGTACCCAAAAAAATTAACAGGCTCTAGTTGTGAGGCAGTGAATGACAAGTTCAGAACCTGGAGACATCAGAGTGTTTTCAATAAAGTCTCTCTATTTTCTTCTCAAGAGAATATTAGGTAATGATCCAACTTATCACACTGGTTGCCTAGCCCTCTATAATAAGGCCTCTGTCTTTGAGCTATTACAAAGATCTGAGGGGACTGGAACACTGCCATGCTGTGTGTCTTAGTTATTTAGTGCTGCTATAACAGAAATAGCACAAATGGATGGCTTTAACAAACAGAAATTTATTTCCTCACAGTTTATGAGGCTAGAAGTTTCAACTCAGAGCATTAGCTCTAGGGGAAGGCAACGAGACTAAATGGGCGCACCAGCCCAGGGGCAAGGACTAGAAGACAGGAGTGGACAGGAAAGCTAGTAATGGGGAACCCAAGGTCGACAAGGGTAGTGTTGACATGTCATGGGGTTGGCAACCAATGTCACAAAACAGTATGTGTATTAGTTGTTTAATGAGAAACTATTTGCTCTGTAAACCTTCATTTAAAGTACAATAAAAAATTAAACAAAAAGATTGACCCAAGATATACCCTGCATTAATCTTGTTTCATTAACATAACAAAGACAATCCATTCTAAATGGGATTATAATGACAGGCATGGAGGTTAGGATTTACAACACATATGTTTGGGGGACACAATTCAATCCATAACATTCCACCCTTTGGCCCCCCAAAATTCACGTCCTTGCCACATGCAAAACACATTGACCCCATCACATCATTGCAAAAGTCTTAAATCAACTCCAAGTCCAAAATCTCATCTTCCAAATCATCTAACTCAAATATGGGTGAGACTTTAGATGTATTCCATCCTGGGGCAAAATTCTGCTTTATCTGTAAACCTGTAAAATCAGACTGCAAGTTATCTGTTTCCAAAGTACAATGGTGGAATGCACACAAGGTAGGCATTTCCATTACAAATGGGAGCAACTGGAGGGAAAGAAGGGATAAGGGCACCAAGCAAGTCTAAAACCCAGCAGAACAATTTACATTAGCTCTCAAACCTTGAAAATAATCCTCACCTCTCTGAGAACATCTGGGTAATGGCCCCATCCTCCAGACTGTGGGTGTTGGCCATGCCCTCTGGATTCTGGGTGGAGGCCCCTTGGCTCTGGGCTTCAGCCCTACCTTCCAGGCCCACTGGGATGGCAACTCTACTCCGTCAGCTTTGGGTGGCCTCATTCTCCTAGTCCATCTGAGTGATGACCCTATCCCCTTGGTTCTGGCAGTCCCACCCCCTCAACTTTGGGCAGCAACCCCATTCCCCTGACACACCTTAATGGCAGCCCCACACTCCAGAACCGAGTTGGTGAAAATCAGACTCTTTGAAACCTGGGAGGCTGTGGCCCCACCCTTTGAGGTCCAGGAGACCATAGCCCCATCCTTTGAAACCAAGAAGGCCCTGCTTCCCATGCCCCTTCCAACAGTTATGTTGACCTCTGTGCTGTTTCAGGGATGATCCTTATCTTTTCTTGGAGGACAACAGATGTAGCTCCTTTGGTCTGTTT
This sequence comes from Trichechus manatus latirostris, assembly GCF_000243295.1. Taxonomy (NCBI): domain Eukaryota; kingdom Metazoa; phylum Chordata; class Mammalia; order Sirenia; family Trichechidae; genus Trichechus; species Trichechus manatus. The sequence continues at coordinate 1,363,782 of NW_004444014.1, forward strand.
CTTGCCTGTAGAATTCCAAGAGGCAAACAACGTTCTTTCTTTTCGTTCTTTCTCTGTCCCCTTCAGTCTAAGCTGATAGGTTTTCTGCTGTGGTAGTTAGATCCATCAGTCATAAGCTTAATCTCTTTAACAAAAGATTGTGTAGCCGCGTCCTTGGTGAACATCCTAGGACATGTGTCCTTAGTTTGTACAACAAAATTTTCCAGATCTTTAAATTGTGTTTTCATTTTGCACAGTTCATTTTTAAGTCTATCTCTTTCCTCTTGCATTTTACCATGCGCCCCCTTTAAGATCTTGCTTAGAAATCTCATTAGCCAAATATCCAATTTCATCACTTACAAGTTCTACCTTCCAGCAAACATTTGAACATAGTTCAGACAAGTTGTTTGCCACTGCATAAAAAGCATCACCCTTCCTCCATTGTATAATCACATATTCATCATTTTCTTTTAACACCTCACCAGAAGCACATTTAATGTCCACATTTCTGGCAACTTTCTCTTGCTGGTGTCATATGTAATAAGATGATAGAGACTTTCTCTATAGCCTTCCTCACTTCTTTCTGAGCCCCCACCAGAATCATCTTTGATGTCCATAATTCTACCAACAGTCTCTTCAAGGCAATCTAGGCTTTTACTATTAGGCACCTTAAAGCTCTTCCAGCTTCTACCCATTACCCAATTCTAAAACCGCTTCCACATGTTAGGTATCTGTTAGAGCAGCACCCCACTCTTCCAGTACCAGCTTCTGTCTAGTGCTGCTATAACAGAAATACCACAAGTGGATGGCTTTAACAAACAGAAATTTATTTTCTCATGGTTTAGAAAGCTAAAAGTCTAAATTAAGAACATTGGTTTTAGGGAAAGCCTTTTTCTCTCTGTTGGCTCTGGAGGAAGGTCTTCGTCTCTTCAGCTTCTGCTTTCTAGTTCCTTGGAGATCTCCATATGTCTTGGCATTTATCTTACCTCATCTCTGTTTCTGTTCTCTTATTTAATCTCTTATATCTTGAAAGAGAGTGACTCAAGACACACCCTACATTAATCCTGTCTCATTAATATAATAAAGACAGTCCATTCCCAAATGGGATTATAACCACAGGCATAGAAGTTAGGATTTACAACACATGTTTCAGGGGGACACAATTCAATCCATGGTACTATGTGTCTTAGGAGGGGTGGACAGAGAGAGAAGCTGGCCATTTTTCCTCCTTCTTTGCGGGGACCAACATCCCTCTTTTATACTCAAGACGGTTGATAGTGATGGCATCCCATTACAACTTCCTTTCTTTTTAAGGATACGGGAAGTGGGCAATAGTGCTAATCATCTCATTCTCCACAGGGTGCTGTCAAACATCTAAAACAGTCTAAGCCTGAAGCAAGTATCCTCTTAATCATTTTCATAAACTTTTCTTAACCTTAGAAGGGTCAATTAGGAAGTGATTTTTCCTGTGTCAAATAAACAGTGACTATCCCTGGGGAAAGAAGTGGAATTGGAGAAGAGCATGAAGGGGCACCTTTGTGTATTGTTCTATATAGTTTTGTGTTGCTTGAATCTTTTGCAGTGAGAATGTATTCATTTATTACTTGTATAATTTTTAAGATTTTAAAGAAAGTGGGGTAGACTAGTGTTATGGATTGAGTTTTTTCTCCCAAAAATGTGTCTCAACTTGGCTTGGCCATAATTCCCAGTATTGTGTATTTGTCCACCATTTTGTGACCTGATGTGAGTATTCTATGTGTTGTAAATCCCAATCTCTATGATATTGATGAGGCAGGATTAGAGGCAGTTATATTAATGAGGCAAGACACAATGTCCATGATTAGGTTGTGTCTTCAGACAATCTCTATGAGATATAAAAGAGAGAAGCGAACTGAGAAGAGAGGGCCCTCATGCCACCAAGAAGGAAGCACCAGAAGCAGCATGTCCTTTGAACCTGGAGTCCCTGCACTGAGAAGCTCCTAGACCAGGGGAAGATTGATGACAAGCACCTTCCCCCAGAACTGACACAGAAGGAAAGCCTTCCCCTGGAGCTGGTGCCCTGAATTTGGACTTCTAGCCTTCTAGACTGTGAGAGAATAAATTTCTCTTTGTTAAAGCCATCCACTTGTGGTGTTTCTGTTACAGCAGCCCTAGATAACTAAGACAACTAGCGTGTTGTTGTTATTGTTGACTCATAGCGACTCATGTGACAGAGTAGAACTGCCCTATAGGCTTTTCTAGGCTGTAATCTTTATGGGAGCAAATCACCAGGTCTTTCTCCCGCCGAGCCTCTGGTGAGTTCAAACTGCCAACCTTTTGGTTAGCAGCCAAGAGCCTAACCATTGTGCTACCAGGGCTCCTTAGACTAGCGTAAAGTGCCTTAAACTAGTAATATAGTTCAGATAAGATTAAGGCTGGGACAAAAAGTGGATATGGTGACAGAGAACATGGAGTGGGGGCAGAGAATGTTTATTGCTTTAGATTCGTGCAACACTGAGTAACAATCAGCTGTTTTTGTGAGACATAGCAACTGTAGAGTTTATATTCTGAAGTTCCCACTCTTTCTGGCACAGTTTACATGTGTATTTGAACTGAAAGGGCAGGCTTAGGGAAGATGGGAGGAAGGTTGGGCCTTAGGGGTATAGCATTTGATGGAAATATCTCTACCCCACCTTTTTCTTTTTAATTCTTGGATGATGGTTTTGAAAAATTATCTGTACAAGGACTAAAAGGCAGAAGGGGACAGGAAAGCCGGTGATAGAGAACCCAAGGTTGAGTAAGACAGTGTTGACATGTAGTGGGGTTGTTAACCATTGTCATAGGGCAATATGTGTACTAACTGTTTAATGAGGAACTATTTTGTTCTGTAAACCTTCATTTAAAGTGAGAATAGCAGCACAACTGGAAGAACGTAATCGACATCACTGAATTGTGCACGTAGAAATTTTTGAAATGGTGTATCTTTGGCTATGTATATTTCCACCCCCCCCCCAAAAAAAAAAGGTCCTCCAAGGCCGAGAAGGGAGAGGGTTGACATATCGTGGGGTTGTTAACCAATGTCATAAAACAATATGTGTACTGACTGTTTAAAAAGAAACTATTTGTTCTGTAAACCTTCACCTAAAGTACAATAAAAAAAAATAGTTTGTAAAATAATAACCTGTGGTGTCTAGGGAGCTATGCCCGGTTTTGCTATAGAGTCCATGGTGTGAACCTCTAGCTGGCGAAGACGACCGTGTATATGGAGATCTTCTGGTCTTTTTGTAAGTTAGAGGACTGCAGTTTAGAGAATGTCATTATAGCTGAGCATCTACTGTCAAAGGTGCAGTTGTCTTCAAGGGGAGTGCCATGTGTGTCTTAGCTATGAGTCATCCCTGAGAAGGACTCATCACCCTCTCTTCTGTTCCCCTTAGGGCAGCAGTTGAAGAGAAATATGGCAAAGACCTGCTCAACCTCGGTCGGAAGAGGCCGTGTGGACAGTCTGAGATCAAGTAGGTGCCATAGTTTTTTCTGGTTTCCAGGGTGGCTAATACTGCCCAGAGACTCCCAACATTTCAGCAGACAGAGTTGGCCAGTAGGATGTAGTGTGTTGGGTGAAAAAAAATTTATTTTATTTTATTTTATTTTTTATTGTACTTCAGGTGAAGGCTTACAGAGCAAATAGTTTCTCATGAAACAGAAGTACACATGTTGTTTTATGACATTGGTTAACAACCCCACAACATATCAACCCTCTAACTTCTCAAACTCTTTTTTTTTTTTGGT
>NW_004444014.1:1369105-1378474 GCF_000243295.1 Trichechus manatus latirostris
CCATTTTTTAATAGGATTATTTGTCTTTTTGTTGTAGAGGTGTTGGATTTTCTTGTAGATTATGGAGATTAGACCTTTGTCTGACTTGTACAGTCTAAAAATTTTTGAAAAAAAAATTTTTTAGTCAAGCATTTTTTTTCTTATTTCAAATTGTTAAAAATACTGAAAAGCAGAAAGAAGGCTAAAAATGAACAATGAAGCAACAACCCCATTATTTGTATGTTCACAATTTTCCTTGAAGTCCTTTTGTGTTCAGTCTTTTCATAGATAGAATTATATTATTTATAATTCTATGCTAGAAATTTAATGGAGGAGACTTTTTTGTTTTATACACACACATGTGTACTCACGTGTATGGGTGTCTTTGTGATAACTATGAGAGCCGGTCTTTGTACCATTTTATTGTTCTTGCCACAGATGTGAGCTTTCAGTACCACAATTATTTATTCTTCAACCGTTCATTGAGTACTCTGAGCATGCAGAAATGACCAGGACGTGGTGCCTACTTTAGGAACACACTGTCTCCGATGCAGAGCCAGCTTCATGGCCACTTGTACAGGACCCCCCAGTTAGAAGGGCTACTTATGTGGTTTAAGCTCTGCTGTCACCATTTTGAAATTCTCAATAATTTATAATCAAGGGGTCCTGCATTTTCATTTTGTGCTGGGTTATGCAAATTATGTAGCTGGTCCTGCTTATATGGGAATTTCTAGATTCCTTCTCTAACACGAGGATGTTGAGGAAGTCTTGGGAGGAGTAGTGCAAGCCGTTTCTCTGTAGACCTAATCACACCATTTACTTATCCACATGCCGCTTTCACTGTGACAGACCGGGATGCCTAGAGGTCATGTCCCCTCAGACATCCTAATAGGGGCAGATAGGACACACAGACACACACACACACATACACACACACACACACACACTATCCCAGACTGCAAAGAAACCTACTGGATTACTGAGAAGGATAAAACGGAACATACTGGGAAATATTTAAAATATTAATACTGTTACATAAGCCTAAAAACTTGTTACCTTCAGACTTTGGACATTAGTTCAAGGAGAGCTTGTTTACTGATTGATAGATTATATATATAATTTTGACAATTATAATGAAAGATTAAAATATGCACAGAACAGTAAAAAGACTGTCACCTAGATTTAATAATTATTTACATTTGTCATATTTGCTGAATATAATTTTTTGTGAAGGTGTTTAAATTGTTTTTGTTATGAAAATGTTCAAACATACACAAAAGTAAAAAGCACAGTACACTCAACTCCCATGTACCCAATTGTCCTAAGAATGAATTTTATGGCTGGTTTTTCACACTAGGATCCAAACAAGGTTCACATATTGCATTTGGTTATCATACCAGTCACTAGTACTATGTAACAAACCATTCCAAATGACCATTTTATTATGCTCATGGATTCTGTGGGACAAAGATTTGGACAGGACACAACAGGGAGGGAGGTCTCTTGTTTCTGTGCCACGATATCAGCTTAACTGGGAAGACTCAAAATCTGGGGGCTGAACTCGTCCGGAAGCTTCTTCACGGATACATCTGGAGCCTGGGCTGGAGGACTCAAAGGCTGGAATCTGCTGGGGTTGTCACTGGAATACCTATATGTGATCTCTGCATACCACCTGGGCTTCTCACAGCAAGGCAGCTGATAACAAGAGGCAGTGTCCCAAGCAGGTGCCTCCAGAGAGTGGGCATTCCAAGAGAGCCAGGTGGAAGCTGTGTGGCCTTTGATGACCCAGCTCAGAAGTCACATAGCATCATGTCTGCCATACTTACGGTCGAAGCTCCCTTGGATTTTTTTTTTTTTTCATTTTAATGTGCTTTAGGTGAAAGTGTACAGCTCAAGTTAGTTTCTCATTCAAAAATTTATGTACGTATTGTTTTGTGACATTGGCTGCAACCTCCACAATGTGACAGCACTCTCCCCCTTTCCACCCTGGGTTCCTTGTGTCCATTCGTCTAGTTCTTGTCCCTTCCTGCTGTCTCGTCTTGCTTTTGGGCAGGAGTTGCCCATTTGGTCTCATATATTTGATTGAACTAAGAAGCACGTTCCTCACGTGTGTTATTGTTTGTTTTATAGGCCTGTCTAGTCTTTGTCTGAAAAAAGCCTACTTGGATTTAAGGGGAGGAAACATAGACCACCACTTCTCCTTGAGAAGAGTGTCAAGAATTTGAACCAATCAGTTATCGTGAAAAATGTTTGATTGTGTGTGTGTTTGTGGTTTGCTTTAACTTGTTCTTCTAGTCTCCGTGTTTCCATCTGATGATCTTTGCCTGAATCAGTTATTTCATTCAGATTGCAAATGGGTGATTTTTCTAACATTCCTTTTACACTCGGTAGTTGGCATCTTCCTGTAAAGAAGAGCTTCCCCTTATCCACTGGGTCTATTTATTGTTGTTGTTAGCTGCTGTTGAGTTGGCCCCCAACTCATGGCGACCCCATGTTAGTTACCTTGAAATATAGTACCTATTGGGAAGGCAGGATAAATGCTTACTTTCTTTTTAATTAGCAAGTTAAGAATAAGGTATTGGTGCAATTGTTGCCTTCAATGGTAACAAATGAGAGTTTTTGCTTGTTTTGTTTTACCTTCTCTGTTTAAGTATTATTATTAAACACTCAGATTTTCATATATTCATTATATTTAATTATGGTCATTTTCATTTTTGATCTCAAATTGCCTCAGCTTTGGCCAGTGGGAATCATTAAGCTGACTCCTATGTCCTTTGACCTGATCCTATTAGCCTGTGAGAGTTCTTTGCTTTCTATCACAAGATATCTGAAGCTCATTTTCTGCTTTTCTTGCCTGAGACCTGGGGTCAGCTATTTCACCAGTGAAGGCTGGTTCCTTTTAGTGGTTAATCATATTTACAGAGCAGGTTCTCAGGTGTAGGGTTGGTCATTGCCATGGAGGTGTCACTGTTTCTAGGTGCTTCCAGGGGACAGATTTTAAAAATGTGAGTTCATATTGATTTTAGACCCTAAACAGACACAATTTATCTGTAGGGCTGGCTTTTAGACCCTGCAACTCACTGTAGGGAGATAACTTTCTATTGTATCTGCTTCCCTATCCATTTTTCTTTCTCAATAATTACAGCAATAAGTCCACTCTTCAGCAATGATCATTCATTCTTCTAAACCATTGGTGCATTTGTTTGGATAAGGACACTTTTCTAGTGCATTAGTACTCCTTCAAATTGTACCATAAGATGGGTAGATAGATATGTACAATTATGTTTTTATGCTTGATGTGATTGTAATAGTTTGTGGATATATTTGTATGAGAAAAGGCAGGGAGAAATAAGTACCCTTTATTTTGGGATAAATAAACAGAGAGGTAAAAGTGAGGTAGCTAAAAGAAGGGACCAGTTGAAAATTATAATGGTTTTATTTTGAGAAATAGCAGAATTGCCATATATACATACATATACAAAATGATCCATGATCCTATGCTGCTGTGGCTAGAGGACCATGAATTCACGAAGTCCCATTCCTACTTGAGTGGCTGGAGTGAGCCCGGTGAGATCAGCCTCTATGAAGACAGCAACGAGCAAGAACATTCCAATGGTCAAGTTACCTCAGAGGGGGGTTTACTTAAGGAACTGTAGGTTAGTGGGGGCTAAAACCATGGGCAATGGGAAGCTGGTTATAAGGGAGAGAAAGGGTATATTTAGAGAAGGTCTTCCATGCCCACAATATGCTGATGGGATGTCACTCTCGTGATTATATTAGATAAGACTCCTTGCTAGCAGACTTGTTATAGAGATGCTCCTTGATGGTTTGATGAAGTACATGGTGAAGTACATGGTAGGCCTCTAGGAACTGTACACAGCCTCTAGGAGCTGAGAACAGCCTTTAGCTGACAGCTAGCAAGAAGCTGAGGCTCTCCGTCCTCCAGCTGCAAGGAAATGAATTCTGCCAACAACCTGAGTGAGCCTACAATGAGATTCTTCCCCACTCAAGCCTCCAGATGAGAATGCAGCCTGGCTGACATCTTGATTTCACCTTGTGAGATGCTAAGCAGAGAACCCAGCTGTCTTAGTTATCTAGTGCTGCTATAACAGAAATACCACAAGTGGATGGCTTTAATAAACAGAAATTTATTTTCTCACAGTTTAGGAGGTTAGAAGTCCAAATTCAGGGCACCAACTCCAGGGGAAGGCTTTCTCTGTTGGCTCTGGGAGAAGGTCCTTGTCATCAATCTTCCCCTGGTCTAGGAGATTTTCAGCACAGGGACCCTGGGTCCAGAGGATATGCTCCACTCCTGGTGCTCCTTTTTTGGTGGCATGAGGTCCCTCTCTTCTCGGCTTGCTTCTCTCTCTTATATCTCAGAAGAGATTGACTCAAGATACAACCTAATCCTGTAGATTGAGTCCTGCTTCATTAACATGACTGCCTCTAATCCTGCCTCATTAACATCATAGAGGTTAGGATTTACAACACTTAGGATAATCACATTAGATCACAAAATGGTGAACAACCACACAGTGCTGGTAATCTGACCTAGCCAAGTTGACACACATTTTTGGGGGACACAAATCAATCTGTAACACCAGCTAAGCTATGTCCACAAACTCCTGACCCACAGAAGCTTTCAGATAATAAATGTGTATTGTTTTAAGCTGCTAAGTTTGTGGTAGTTTGTTATGCAGCAATAGAAAACGAATACAGTTTGTTTAATGTCTGTCTTCTCATTAGATTCTGGGGGTTGGGATGATGTCTGCCTTATATCATTGAATCACCAACATCTGGCACAATGCCTGGCCCATAGTTTATGCTCAATAAATATTTGATGATTGATTGAATGAATGAAAAGGGAGGTGGTCAGGAACTAGGATTTGAACCCTTCCTTTATTACTTTGTATTTGCATTTCTAATTGCCATACTTAAAATAATTAATGATATTCCTATGAGATAGGGACTGTAATTCCTGGATTATAGTGGGGGAAAATGAAACACGAAGAGTTTTGGCACCCTGTGCAGCCCAGGCAGACATCAAAGAATTTATGATGTTTGTGCCTGGAACTGAGCATGTAAGAAAGGGAAAACTAGACATAGAAGTCTTGATCTTCTGCTGTGCTTTCAAGATGGCTAAGATGAGTCTGTAGGCTATATGTTAAGATATGTGCAAAGAGAAGCATGCAAAGGCTTTATAATAAGACTGTGCAGACAACTTCCAGAACTGAAATTATACGTGTGCTTGTTTTTTAGCACTCTGAAGCAGGCCCTTGAAGTCTTCAAGCAGCGTAAGTGATTTTTAAAGTGTATTTGCTGCCCTTGGCAAGCTCTGTGTCTGTCATCAAAGGTGGGTTTTAATTTGAACAGCAATCTCATGTTGGGTGAAAAAAAAAGTCAGTACAACTTCTAAGGTGACAAATAGCTCTGCCAAGTTGAAATGAGCTAGAGAACCCTGTACACCTGCTGGTCATGATGTGTGGGCGACTTACCCAGAGCAGAGGTTCTCACACTTGAGTGTGCATCAGAATCATCTGGAGGATTTGTTGTTAACACAGATTGCTGGGCCCCGGCCCAGAGTTTCTGATTTAAGAGGAAGGAACCTGAGAATTTGCATGACTCATAAGTTTCCAGTAATGCTGATTTCACTGGTCTAGGGACCACACTTTAAGAACCACTATTTTAGAGGATTGTCTTTATTGCTTAGCTGTAGCTCAGAGACATAGTCACCTAAGGGCTCATCCACACTCCACCTTCTCCAGCCAGACTTGTCTACCAACCCATGTTTTTATGCTTGGTTGATGTCCTCCCAAAGCCGTCTCTGCATGGGTTCAGATTGGGAATGTGTTGTGACTGTCCTGCCATTTCTCCTAGGTCATCAAACATTTTTATCCAGAAGAAATCTTTAATTAAAACAAGCATCAAGAGAAACATGGCCTTGGTTTCCTCACGTCCTGCTCTAGATTCTAGCTTGTGGCCCCACCACTCACCTAGAACTGCGCTCTCCAAGGACACCAGTAACCTTCATGTCACTAAGTCCAGTGGGCAATTTCAGTTCTCTTCTTACTTGATTACTCAGCAGACATTTGCACAGTGTCAAATGTCTTCATTTCTTGACTTCTGACTCCTTTGGATTCTTCCTGCCTCTTGGTATTCTACCCCTTTCTTTGTCCTTCTCTATCCAGCTCTTCAATGTTGCAGGTCCTTGGGGCTTGATGCTAGTAGCCCTTCTTAGTCTGCCTGAGTCTTATCCTCACCCATGGCATCAGCTGTCTCCATTACACAGATAATGTACAGATGGATATCTTAAGTCCAGATCTCTCTAAGCACCAGACCTGATATCCTGCTGCCTACTTAACATTTCTTCTTGGATGTTTCAAAGGCATCATAAATTAACAATGCTTGAAATTGAACTCATGATCTTCCAGGCTGATTGCCTAAGAAAGTTTAAGATTGTTTTTTTAAAGAACAAGGTAGTTGAACCACATCCTTCTGTCTCCCTAAGAATTCTTACTGATTTATTATTTTCTCCCCAAGGGCAGGATGCTATAACCTAGAAATTACTGGGCTCCATTCACCATCTTTTCCTTAACACTTTAAGAGGAATCTTCAATGGGAGGTAGTTCCCTGATGTTTTTGACTTGTTTTCTTATTTTGAATGGGGTATACTAGTTTATCATACCTCTTGAGAATAGTCAAGGCTGATTCAGAAAGATTCTAGAAAGTCTTTGGAAATACCAATGTCAAATAAAATTGTCGTGGTTCAACTCTGCTGGAGTGAAGTTCTACTTCTGTGCATCTTTCTGAGGATAAGGAATTAATTTCTTCCTGAGGTAGCCATCTTTGCTTTTGTTAGGTGGCTAATTATTTATCTGGTTTCATATCTGGAGGTCAAAATGGAAGACACAAATCATCCATTCTTCCTTAATTTCTCAGTTGTTTCTGCTTCTGATTGTGGCCTTTGGTCATAAGTGTAACTTGGAATTCAGCCATCAGATTTTAGTCTAGTTTTGATTATTCTAGTGTGATGGTAATCAGAGGTTTGGAAATCAGGGGCGAGGCCCTGGCACTGGGCCAGCCTTGTCAGCACTTTGGTCTTCAAAGAGTACTGTCCAGTTCTAATACCTAGGCCTGTTACTCAGAAACTAACTCTGAGGCTTTCTGTTCTCCAGAATATGTACTTGGTACTTCCATGCTAAGCATTTTCACAAGGTTTAGTATCTATGCTTAAAGTGTTTCTGTAGCCAGTCAGAATTGTTATACTCATCTTATCTGTCTTAGTCATCTAGTGCTGCCATAACAGAAACACCACAAGTGGATGGTTTTAACGAAGAGAAGGTTATTTCCTCACAGTCAAAGTAGGCTAAAAGTCCAAATTCAGAGTGTCAGCTCCAGGGGAAGGCTTTTTCTCTCTGTCGGCCTTCTCATCAGTGTTCCCCCAGACTAGGAGCTTCTCGGCGCAGGGACCCCAGTCCAAAGGACGCGCTCTGCTCCCGGCACTGCTTTCTTGATGGTATGACGTCCCCGTCTCTCTGCTCACTTCTGTCTTTTCTATCTCGAGAGATTGCCTCAGGACACAATCCAGTCTTACAGATCCAGTCCTGCCTTACTAACACAACTGCCACCCATCCTCCCTCATTAACGTCATAGAGGCAGGTTTACACCATACAGGAAAATCACACAGTACCAGGAATCATGGCCTAGCCAAACTGATACACACATTTTTTGGGGGACTTAATTCAAACCATGACATTATCTTTTCCATAGGAAGTGTCAATGGATACATTTCTCAAGGTGATAGTATCTTCCCCTTTCTTTTCATCTTTCTTGTCTGCACAGCAAGTCCATCTGTGGTGTGGCCCAAGAGAATGTTAGCATAGGCTGGGTCTCCTGAAAAAAAAATTTTTTTTTTTTTTTTTTTTGCTATTACTTTACTTGATTTCTTTTTTTCTCCCTCAAAAAAAGAGTTTAATTTTCTCATCATAAAATAACATATATTTATCTTAAAGATTCAAATGAGATAAATATTTATGAACAAAATAGCAAACACCTGAATTTCCACTTCTCAGAGATAAGCCCTGCTATTCACCACTAATATGCCTCCAGACATTTTTCATTCTTATGCAATTAAACATATATGTATAAATATAAATATATTTTACAGATTTTTTTCCTCACCAACAGTGCCATTTTCCCTACGCTTGTCAATACCAAGAATTACCATCCATGCTTTAAAAATTTTGCAAAACTGAAAGATAAAAAATGACATATTTCTGGGTTCTCAAATTTTATATATATATAAAAATATATATATGTAAAAATAAGTTTATACATGTCAGTGGCTCAGAATCTATAAGGTTGGGTCAGATCATATTTTTAAAATAGTTTTTAACATTAAAAATTGATACATGCTTATTATAAAATAGCAAAACAATTCAGAAGTGTCTAGGGTGAAAGTATAAGTCTCATTTCACCCCAGCCCAAATTCCCCTTCCATTCAAATGGTAACCACTGCTAGAAGTTTGATTTATATCCTTTTTCTATGCATTTACAACTCTCTCTGTCTCTGTCTGTTGCACACACATACACACTCAGACATGAGTGAGTTTTTATATAAATGACATCATACTAATTGCTCTACAATTTGATTTTTTTACTTGACAATATATCACAGATATCTTTCTATTTCAGTTCTTATAGATCTGTGTCGTTCTTTTACATTTAATTTTTTTATTCATGCTGCCAAATTTCCTTCAGAAGGGTTGTACTGATTTTTTTTCCCCACCACCAGTGCCATTTTCCCCACACTTGTCAATGCCAAGAAATACCACGCTTTAAAAACTGAAGGGTAAAAAATGATATATTTCTTGGTTCTTCAATTTTATTTCTTTTAATATTTGAAAAGCTGAATATATTTTCAAATGTTTACCAGCCATTTGTAGCCAATCTTTTGTGAATTTCATATTCTTCAAACGCTTTTTATAAAGGAATATACTTTTTTCTCTTTTGATTTGTGAAGGTTCATTTAATACAGCTATTTACCTTTGCTATATAAATTACAAATATTTTTCCAGTTTGTCATGTATCTTCTGAGCTTGTTCAAAGTTATTCTGACACACACAAGTTTAAGGTTTTTTTCTGAGAGCAGATCTGTCAGTCTTTCCAACTTTAATGATATGTTTCAATTTTTTTAGAACAAGTAAAATATAAAGGTTATTTTTTTCTATTACCAAGGTAAGCCATGATCGTTGTAAAAATCTTAGAAAGTAGGAGGAAAAGATCACTAATAATCTTTCTACGCAGATATAACTATTGAGAGCTTTTTGGTGTATGACTCTCTTAGGCTTGGTTCTCTAGAAAAGCAGAACCAGTGAAGTGTATGTATAT